>NC_056725.1:684920435-685220435 GCF_019279795.1 Protopterus annectens
GAGTTCAACTTGGCAAAACTTCCTGAATTCTGTTTCACATAGGAAACCACTGCCAGTGCAGCTTATAAAAGTGTGCATCAACAGTGATATTTCTCCTCACGTTTACTCCTTAATGGAGTTAGTACATCAAAGTTCAGATGTGTGTGTGTGGGGGGGGTGTCCCATTGTACTGGGTATGGGAGGGTTTCTCCCTACAAAATACAAATTTAATTTTTTGTTGGGTTGACTGCTCAGTTTTGCCCAGCCAGTTGGATCCTTGCATGGTTATAGTGGAAGCATTAATCTTCATCCCATCCCTCAAGCATGCAGCACTATGACATCTATGTGGTTCATGTGCACATACTACCACTCGTATTTCTTCTGCTGCAAAATACCTACCTGTACTTACCTCTACCTTTTACTTATCTTAGAACAAGCCCTCAGCCTTTGTTAAGGACTGCAGGCAAGCAGTACACCCACTCTCCCTCCTCCCCACTGTGAAAGGCAGTTCAGCATTAAAGCCACTCCTCAGTTTGGAAAGTCAGCCTATCACCCGTATAGCAAAGGCATACATTTGTTCTTCTCTCCCTCTCAGGAGCGGCCTTAGGTCAACTGGTGCCCTAGGCAAAAGGTCTCCAAGACACCCCCCCACTACACCACCCAGTGCCCCCATCCTGGTCTATCTACACCAAATAAATTGTAGAAAAGCACCCCTGCTACAGCAGTGCCCTAGGCGGCCACCTAGTTGGCCTATGCCTAAGGCCGGCTATGCTCCCTCTTGCCATACAACCTTTAATGTTGCCTATCTTTGATGCAAGTCTTTCTTGAGGAGACAAAGCACATACCTTGATGTGCTACAAACAGCCAAGTTTGTGAGAAGACAGAACAGCACAAGATCTATCCCTGGTCCAGTGCTCTTCAGTGTGTTTGTCTCAGACATAGCTGAGAGAACAGGATCAATATTTATGCTGACAGAAAAGGATCAATATCTGTTGTCGATAGCACAAAGATACACAGTGGAGGATGTGGAAAGTGTCTAGCAAAGAACTGGGATAGGATGACCTGGGAAGAAAGGTAAACACTGAAGTTTAATCCAAATAAATGCATAGCACTGCACCTAGATCACAGCATTTGTGTAAAAAACTATCCAAAAGGAGGAGAACTGGTGGCAGCTGCTTAAAAAGAAACTGGTGTTCATCACACTTGGACTGGACTGCCAGGAGCAGGGTGACAGGGCAGTGGCAAAAGAAAACAGAATCCTGGGGTGCATATTCAGGGGGATTGCTTCTAGTATTGAAGAGGTAATGCTTCCTCTCTACAGAATCTTGGTCAGGACTACACTATGAGTAGTACGTGCAGTTCTCGAGGTCATACAAGAAAAAGGCCATCAGGCTACTTGATGGAATTTACAAAGGAAAGACACCAGAAATGTGTGTGGGTGGAAAGAGAAAGAATAAAACCACAGACTACAGGAGGTAGAACTCTTCCCCAGAAACCAAAACAGTCCGAGGTGAGAGACGAGGTACTATTGCACAAGATCATGTCAAAGAGATGTGAAGGAACAGGAGACACACTTCGAAATAAATGAACATGTGAATTTGACATAGAAAGTTTTTCAGGGTGGTTAGTCAGCGGAATACCTGGGACAAAGGAAAAGAGCAGCACTTAACATTAATTGCAAGAGGAGCTCCAATACTGATGGATAAAAAGACAACAATGGCAGATTTTTAGTGCTAAGGGAATACTGGCAAGGGAGGAATACTGCACTGGCATGTATTTACATTCCACCTAAAACTGCTGTAATGGAGCCTTAAGAAAGTTCTGGAAGAAATAATCAGGTTTCAGCAAGGAATATTACTTATACAGTGGATATAAAAAGTTTACACACCCCTGTTAAAAAGCCAAGTTTTTGGGATCTAAAAAAATGGGACCACAATAAATCATTTCAAAATGTTTCCTACCTTTAATGTGACCTATAACCTGTACAATTCAATTGAAAAACAAACAAATCTGTTAGGGGAAAAAATATAAAAAAAACGTACAATAAGCTGGTTGCATAAGTATGCACACCGTTAAACCAATACTTTGTTGAAGCACCTTTTGATTTAATTACAGCATTCAGTCTTCTTGGGTACACACCTGCCCATCAATTAAAGAGACTCTGGTTAACCCCAAATAAAGTTCAGCTGTCCTAGTAGGATTTTCCTGACATTTACTCAGTTGCCAGCTACAGCAAAAGCCATGGTTCAGAGAGAGCTTACAAGCATCAAAGGGATCTCATTGTTGACAGGTACCAGTCAGGAGAAGGGTACAAAAACATGTTGACAGCACTGGATATACCATGGAACACAGTGAAGACAGTCATCAAAAAGTGGAGACAATATGGGACAACAGTGACGTTGCAAAGAACTGGATGTCCCTCCAAAATTGATGAAAAGACAAGATGAAAACTGGTCAGGGAGGCTGCCAAGAGACCTACAGCAACACTGAAGTAGCTTCAGGAATTCTGGCAAGTACTGGTTGTGTACTATATGCGACAACAATCTCCTGTATTCTCCATATGTCTGGGCTATGGGGTACGGTTGCATGACAGAAGCCTATTTTTCACACAGAAAAACATCCAGGCCTGGCTAAAATTTGCAAAACAATACATCAAGTCTCCCAAAAGCGTGTGGGAAAAGGTGTTATGGTCTGATGAAACCAAGGCTGAACATTTTGGCTACAATTCCAAAGTTACGTTTGGCACAAAAAAAACACCTTGCATCACCAAAAGAACACCATCCCCCACGGTGAAGCATGGTGGTGGCAGTATCATACTTTCAGATTGCTTTTCTTCAGCTGGAACTGGGGCTTTAGTCAAGGTGGAGGGAATTATGAAGAGTTCCAAATACCAGTCACTTTTGGCCCAAAACCTTCAGGCGTTTTCTAGAAAGATGAAGATGAAGAGGAATTTCACCTTTCAACACGACAATGACCGCACGCATACATCCAAATCAACAAAAGAATGGCTTTACCAGAAGGAAATTAAATTTTTGCATGGCCCAGTCAGAGCCCAGACCTAAATCCAATAGAAATTCTGTGGGATGAACTGAAGAGGGTTGTGCACAAGAGATGCCCTCGCAATCTGACAGATTTGGAGTGCTTTTGCAAGGAAGAGGGGGCAAATATTGCCAAGTGAAGATGTGCCATGCTGACAGACACCTACCCAAGAAGACTGAATGCTGTAGTTAAATCAAAAGGTGCTTCAACAAATATTGGTTTAAGGGTGTGCACGCTTATGCAACCAGCGTATTGTACATTTTATTTTTTATATTTTTTCCTTCAACAGGTTTTTCAATTAAATTGCACAGGTTATAGGTCACATTAAAGGTGGGAAATGTTTTGAAATTATTTATTGTGGTCTCTTTTTTTATATCACAAAAACTTGGCATTTTAAAAGGGGTGTGTAAACTTTTTATATCCTCTGTAGGTGGGGATTGGAATGTCATTTGCAGCAGTGAAGATGTGTCTGGGGGGCCCAGAAGGGAAAATATAACAAAGAAGGGTAGATTTTTGAAGAAATGTATGAAAATATTTGGCATGGAAGATGAGAATTCAGTAATAGGAGTTCTGAGTGAATTTACACATTATTCCCCAAGATATAAAAACTGGGCTAGCCTAGACATTTAACAGGAACATGTGCATTTAACCGACGGACTTGATATCCACCCAATAACTATTTTAGATCATGCACCAATAATAGCTAAAAGAAAAGCACAGAGTAATGAAATAAAAATGAGACATTGGCGGTTTCCCACCTATCTGTTGAAAAGAGATGAATTTAAGGAATGGGTAGTGGAGATTACTCAGGAGCTGTTAGAGAGGACAGAAAGTTCTGAAAATATAGTTAAGGAGTGGGATAAAATTAAGGTGGAGTTTAAAAATAAGGTACAAATAAAAGAAAGGGAGCTATGGTTAAGAAGTAATAAGAATAATTTAAAGGGATTGATAAATGTTGAAGTATTGCAGAATGGGGGAATCTCACAGAAGAACAGGATCAATTGCAAAATGTTAGGCAGAAAATAAGGGATTACCTCGATAGTATGCACAAGCTTGGAAATGTTGCTGTTAAGCAACTGTTTTTTGATAACACTAGAGTACAAAAACTTTTAGCACAACGACTTAGGCCAACAGAAAGTAGAAAGGACTGTTGCCAAACTTAGGAAGGCTATAACAAAGAAGGTAAAGTACAGTTTTGTACCTACCATAAATGTAGATGTTAGAGTGTATACCCTGCTGCAGTCATCACACACGGGTTATCCTGCCGTCAGGCGGTCCCGCAGTCAGCCCGAATTCCAAAGTCTTGGTCCGGCGTCGGTTGCTGTCGCTTCTTCCCTGACGTCAGTGCGCCAGGGGTATACGAGAGGCATCCGACGCCATTTTCTTCAGTTTTTCTTGCCCCAGATGTCAGGTGCCCCCCCCCAAATGGTGATCAGTAGATAGTACCAATAATAAAAAGTGTAGCATAAACAAAAAATCCCTCCAGCTATAAGCAAATACACCACAAAGGTTGTAACAGATTTTAAGGTATAGAAAGGTCTTAGTTAGGTCAGAGGGGATGGAGAGAGGGTAACCTGGACTGCAGCAGGGTATACACTTGAACATCTACATTTATGGTAGGTACAAAACTGTACTATGACCATCATGTTACCCTGCTGCAGTCATCACACCCATCATGTTACCCTGCTGCAGTCATCACACTTGGGTAGAATCCCAAAGCTAAGGATGGGAGGTGGAGTCAAACAGGGTTAGAGGAGGCTAGAAGGCCCTGCAAAACTGCAGTGGCGAAGCCAGCTCTAGTCTTAGAGTAAAGTGGTAATGTTTGGTGAAGGTGTGTACTGAACTCCAAGTTGCAGCTTCCAGAATATCCTTGGTTGGCACCCCCCTGAGGAAGGCTGTAGATGTAGCTGCTGCCCTGGTAGAGTGGGGCCTTATGCTAGCAGGAACTGGTTTTCCATGGTGGGTGTAGCAAAAACGTATGCAATGCCCTACCCATTTGGAAATGGTCTGTTTTGAGATAGCCTTTCCTTGTGATGCTGTAGCAAGGCAAAAAGCTGGTCAGATTTTTTGAAAACCTTAGTTTTATACAAGTAGTAACGTAGCTGCCTGTGAATGTCCAAGGAATGTAGGAGTCTTTCTCCTTTGTTCTGTGGATTTGGAAAGAAGGTGGGTAAATGGATGGTTTGATTTAGAGCCACGCTGGATACCACCTTAGGCATAAAGGAGGGGTTAGTTCGTAGAGAAACTCTGTCTTGATGAAAAATGAGGAAACTCTTCTCGCTGAAGTAATTGCAGCAGCAGGGCAGTCTTCCATGATATAAACTTTAAGTCAGCTGAGAAAGCTGGCTCAAAAGGAGGTAGCATAAGTTTTTCCAGAACAAAGTTGAGGTCCCAAGTAGGTGTTGGTGCTCTCCTGGGAGGCCTAATGTTTTGGCCCCTCTGAGAAACTGCCTTAGGAGTGGATGTGAAAATAAGGGAGGATCCGTGTTGTAGTGAGCTGAAATAGCTGAGGCGTGGATTTTAATAGATGAAAAAGAAAGCCCTTTGTGTAACATCTCGGTTAAATATTGCAGAATCTGAGGTATGTCAGGCTGAAGGGTATTTTGGCCTTTCGCTTGGTTCCAGGCGCAAAACCTTTTCCATTTGTTTGAGTAGGCTTTCCTGGTGCTGCGCCTCCTGGCCTCCAGAATAACATCCATAACAGCTTGTGAGAGAGGAGCTGGCTGGTTGCTTAGGTGATTTGCCATGCAGCCAAGTTTAAGGTTTTGAGCTGGCTGTGTAGAATCTGAATGTCTTGCTGTGTGAGCAGATGGGTAATTTGTGGTAGAATCCATGGTGGGCCCTGGGCCATATTCCTTAATAGTGGGTACCAGTGCTGGCGTGGCCAGTCTGGGGCAATAAGTATCATTCGGGGTCTCTCCATCCTGACTTTCAGCAGCACCTTTGTGAGAAGGGGTAATGGAGGAAAGGCATATACTGTCAACATTTTCCAACTGAATGAGAGTGCGTCCACTTTCCAAGCTTGATGGTGAAAAGTCCTTGTGCAAAATTTTGTTAGTTGACAGTTTTGGGGGCTGGCAAACAGGTCTATGTTTGGGAGCCCCCATTTTTGAGTTATTGCAAATACTTGTGGATCCAGTTTCCACTCGTGGGGATCCATGATGTTTCTGCTTAGGTCGTCTGCCAATGTGTTCTTTTTTCCTGGCAGGAATTAAGCTTGTAATTGAACTTGGTAAGCCAGTGCTGTGTTCCATAAGGTCATTGCTTGCCTGCATAGAGGGTAGGAGTGTGTACCCCCTTGCTTGTTTATGTACCACATTACTGTGGTGTTGTCTGTCCTTATGATAAGCTGTCCTGGATGCAAGAGGTCCTTGAAGGCTGTCAGAGCATTTTGTACAGCTAGCATTTCTTTTTGATTGATGTGCAGATTCCTTTGATCTGCAGTCCATATGCCTTGAATGCACCGTCCTGCCATGTGTGCCCCCCAGGCATAGTCCGATGCATCTGTTGTCAGTTTGCCTGGCTGGGGGTAAGGTGAAAGGTTGATCCTTGTTGAGGTGACATGCCTGTGACCACCATAGAAACTCCTGTTGAAGGCAGGGAATGAGAGGTATCGTTTCCAAGCTGTGGCTGTGTTGAATCCATATGCTTTTTAGGTACCATTGTAATTTCCTCATATGCAGTTTTGCAAATGGTATTAGAGTATGCAAGATGCCATGAAGCCCAAGGCCTGCAGAATTTTTCTTGCAGGGAGTTGGGTCTTTGTTGCCGTTGTTCTGAAGTATTGAGTTAATTGTAGTTGTTTGTCTGGCGTCAGATAAGCCATCTGGGCCGTTGTATTCAAGCTGGTACCCAGGAATGTCATATTTTGTGAGGGCACTAGTTTTGATTTCTTTTCGTTTACTGTGTACCCTAGGCAACTTAGAAGATGTTTTACAAAAGCCAGGTGTTGTAAGAGAATGTCCTTGCTTTCTGCTTGGATGAGGCAGTCGTCCAGGTATGGGTATATTTGAATTCCTCTTTGTCTGCAGTATGCAATTACTGGTGCCAGGCATTTTGTGAAGACCCTGGGTGCAGTAGATAAGCCAAAGGGCAGTGCAGAGAATTGGTAATGGGTAGAACCTGCAATGAAACGGAGGTATCTTCTGCAATTTTGTCTGATAGGGACATGCAGGTATGCCTCCTTGAGGTCCAACGTTACTAGCCAAGCTTTCTTGCCCAACATGGGAAGAAGCTGCTGTAGTGTTAGCATCTTGAATTTGGGCACTTGCAAGAAGGTGTTTAAAATTGAAAGGTCCAGAATGGGTCTCCAAGCATTGTCCTTTCTGGGGACTAGAAAGAGCCTTGAGTAAAATCCTTGGCCTTGCTCCTGTGTAGGTACCAGTTGAATGGCTCTCATGTCCATGAGAGCTGTAATTTGTTTTTGTGCCTCTGCCCATTGATTCTGTGGCAAGATTGGCATTCCTTTTATCCTTGGCAAGGTGTGGAAATGGAATCTGTATCCTTGTGAGATAATGTCTAGGACCCATTTGTCCTTTGTGACGATACGCCAGTTGTCTGCAAAAAGTGCTAATTTTCCTCCCAAGGGAGCTGCCAAGAGAGTTTTGCTTGGCAGTTTGAGGTTTAAGTCATTGTGTTTGCCTTCTAGTAGTTTGGGACCTGTCTTCTCCTCCCTTCTGTGTTACAGTGCCCCATTGGCGAGGTTTGTAAGGGATTTGTGCTTGTCCTCTGCCCCGTGGGTGCCTGTTATTTACCCCTCTGTGGTCTGTCAGAAGCTGGAAAGGACCAATTTTTTGTTGGCTAATTACTGCTTAAGCGTGGGAGCTGTACCTGTAAGAAATCTTTGACCATCTGCATAGATTTTGCCTTATCCTCCATTTTTCTTTAAAACCTCCTCTGCTTTAACCCCAAATAAGACATCCTGCTGTAAGGGTGTATCTAGTAACTTTGCTTTAACATGATCAGGCAGAGATTGTTCCTTTAACCAAGCATGCCTACGCATAACAGACCCAGTAACAGCTGCTCTAGAGGAAGCTTCCAAGGCATCAAAACCACATTGTAAAGTAGGTTTGCCCACCTGTTCAGCTGCATGCAACAGATCCTGCATTTCCTTGAATTCAGACCGTTGAGGGTGCGTGCCCATCTTTTGTTTTATTTGAGACATTAGGAATTGCTGGTATTTAAGCATGTGAAATTCACGATTTAGTGCTCTCATAGCTAGAGTAGCTGAGGTGTAAACCTTCTTCCCCCACCTATCTAGTGCTCTGGAGTCCCTTTCAGAGGGTACAGGATTTTTAGCCATAGAAGCCTTAGCCCCTTTGGGACCCTGGGAAATTGTCTCTGGATCAGCAACAGGGCTTTTGTATAGGAATTTGTGTGAGTCAGGCACTCTATAGTATCTATCTGGTTTGGCTGGAGTAGGAGGCATAGAATCTGGATTTAGACTAGATTCTAAGAAAACATCATCCACAATGTCTAAAACTGGGGGGATAGCAAGTGGTCTGTGCTGGGGGAGCAAAAGAAACTCTTGGAGCCTTTTCTTTGAGTCGGAGTAGTCCTGACCTTCCCAGTGGAAATGTTCAATCATGGTATGTAAGGTTTCCCCAAAGGAATAATCTTCAGGGGGAGAAGCTGAGGGAATGGAGTCTTCAGCATCAGAATCTTCATAAGGGGGAAAGGAGTAATCCTGTTCCTCAGAGGAGCCTGAGGAAACAGACACTTGATCAGAGGAGGCATAATCCTCCTCGTCTAGGTCTTTTGTCGGGGGGGTGGGTTGGGAACCCCTGATCAAAGAAATCAAATCTTCAGCCATTTTAAGCATCTGTTTCTTAGGCATAGGGCCTTGACCTGGAGACTGAAGTGTAGGCTTTTTTGGTTTTAGAGGAGTCTTAAGCTTAGCATAAGACTTTATGGTGAGAGTAGTCTGTCTGAAGACACCTTCAGAAACCGAAGGTGTTTCTACAGCACCGGTTTCTCCTACTGCAATGTCGTCGGTAGGGCCTAAAGAAAATGGCTGCGTCAGCCTAGAACTCTCTGCTGGAGAATCTGAAGTGGTCTGGGGATACAATTCAGCGGTAGCCAGGGGCTGCGTAGGTGCCTCACTGAAAACCGGAGAACCGGCGACCGGCCCAGCCAAGGCCTCGGAGTCTGGCTTGGATCTAGGCTGCCTTTCTTTATCTTTGCGTTTTTTATGCACGCCAGTAGTCAGTTGCTCTGACGGCATAGTGTAATTAAATTTCCTACCAAAGTAGTGTCGTGCGAAATCAAAGCGTCGCTTTATGGTTCGCTTATTGAACCTAGCACAAAACCGACAACCAGTGACGTCGTGGTCTGGGCCTAGGCAAGGTAAACAAAAAGAATGAAAGTCCTTATGAGGTATTTGCTTCCCACAAGAAATGCAATTGTTAACTTTTTCTGACATCGGACTGAGGCAAGAAAAAGGTTCCCCAACGGGGGTACTTAGCTTTGAAGACTTCGGACAAACTTGATTCGAAAATGTCAGGTGTCGGCCGACCGGCACTTGCGAACTGCTTCAGGCACCACGCGGCAAGAAAGATTGAAGAAAATGGCGTTGGATGCCTCTCATAGGGAAGAAGCGACAGCAACCGACGCCGGACCAAGACTTTGGAATTCAGGTCGACTGCGGGACCGCCTGACGGCAGGATAACCCAAGTGTGATGACTGCAGCAGGGTAACACGATGAACATCAAGAGATCATGTAGAGGTATTAGAAATATTTCAGAAATCTATGAGAGTCTCTATAAAGCAGAGAAATATGAACATCTAGAAAAGATAGAAATGGAAAGGTTTATGGAAGAATTAAATATGCCAAGGTTAGAGGTAGATGACGCTCAATTACTAACAGCTAGGATAGGAGGAAA
Source organism: Protopterus annectens (assembly GCF_019279795.1). Lineage (NCBI taxonomy): Eukaryota > Metazoa > Chordata > Ceratodontiformes > Protopteridae > Protopterus > Protopterus annectens. The sequence goes on from NC_056725.1 coordinate 684,930,335, forward strand.
TGAGATAAAAATTGTGATATAGAATCAATCTACGGGAAAGCCCCAGGAACAGATGGTATTCCTGTGGAAGTTTGGAAGCTAGGAGGAAAAAACTGATAAAGATGTGGACGGTTTTGTTTAACAATATCTTAAGAGAAGGCGAAGTACTACTGTCCTGGAAGAAAGCCATGGTAGCTGTAATACCTAAAGAGGGTAAGGATCAATCAGATCCAGGTTCATACAGGCCCATTTCAATACTAAACCAAGATTATAGAGGGGAGGCAAACATTTGACATTAACAGAACACTGATGATCCAGAGGGAAGCAGAACGTAAAAAAATACCATTGTTGTTGTTGGGTCTTCATGCAGAGAAAGCATTTGACAGAGTAAGCTGGGACTTTATGAGCAGGGAAATGGAAGCATTTGCATTTCCTGAAAAAAATATAAGGTTGATTAGGAGAACATATGAGGGATTGGAGGTGAAAATTAAAGTGGGTGATGTCCTCTCTGATAATTTCTGCTTGAGCAGAGGAACCAGGCAGGCGTATCCTCCTTCCCCTTTATTATTTGCATTATATTAAGAACCTCTGGCAAAGAAAACAAGGGAATCAGAAATTCAAATAAATAATTGGTATGGTAGTCAAGAAAAGCTGCCTTTATTTTCAGATTATATTATTTTGGACCTGACAAAACCAGAGAAAGACATTACAGTGTTGTGGAACATTTTGAGATGGTTTCAGATGTTTTCGGTATACAAAATTAATGAAGCTAAAACAAAGGCAATAGCAGCAAATTATGTATACATGCACATGAACTGGTTCAGGAATACCCATATTTATGGGGACATGATAAAATTAAATATTTAGCAGTATGAATTAAAAATTATTCTAGTGTGGCAGCTAAGGATATGTGGGAAGAGACTAAACAAAAGATAATACAAAAACTAAGAAAATGGAAGTTTTGTTATATGGACATGGACAGCAAGATACAAGCAGTTAAAATATATTTTTAGTCCCTTTAGTCTTATACACAGGTCAGACATATTTTTTATCAGCCAGAGGAGAAGTGGGTAGCAATTAATAAAGAGCTGAAGAACTTTACCTTGGAGGGGAAGACGGCAAGAGTCAAGTGGGATAAACTGATTCTTCCAGTATAACAGGATGGATTGGGATTACCCAATTTGAAGGGGTATTTCAGAGCTACACAGTTAAGCCTCCTATACACAGCACAAGCAGAAACTATAATTCAAAGTGGAAAGAAATGATGATAAAACACAGGGCAAGCTCAAGGAAAAAGGAGAAACTGGGATTTTGGATGCAGGTGTTTAAGGAGAATAACAATAATCATGAAGAATATTACATCCATAAAGTAGCAGAAAGTATTCTAAGACCTAATCTAACATGGGAATGGAGAAAGGAGATTCTGCCGATAGGGATGACTGCAATTAGGGATAAAGACAATAGGTAAGGGGGGGTGTAACTTATTGGAGAAAACTGGGAAAGGAACCAAGGTATTGGGAGCAAATAACTAGACAGGTAAAGATGATAGAATGGGAAGATGCCAAGAATTTATTTAGACTGCAGGTTAGAAATTGCCTTTCCTATCTGGGATTGGTATCAGAATATAGGCAAAGAGAAAAAAATAGTGTGGGGGGGGGGGGTCCTAAACGAAAGACCAGCACTGGTAGAGTTTTTAATAGAATCTACAACAGAAACTGTCATTAAAAAAGGAATAATTACTAGAGCATATACAATTTCACACAATAACTATAAAAATCAGTGGAGACTAGAAAGGATTGGGAAGAGAGACTGGATAAGCCATTCAAAAAGAAACAATGGAAGGATATATGTATGTCTCCCAAATCATCTTCTTTCAGCTGCTCCCGTTAGGGGTCGCCACAGCAGATCAACTGTTTCCATTTCTTCCTGTCCTCTGCATCTTGCTCTGTCACACCAACCACCTGCATGTCCTCTCTCACCACATCCAGAAACCTTATCTTAGGCCTTACTCTTTTCCTGTTACCTGGCAGCGTCATCCTTAGCATCTTTTTCCCAATATACTGTGCATCCCTCCTCAGCACATGTCCAAACCAACGTAATCTTGCCTCTCTGGCTTGGTCTCCAAACCTTCCAACCTGGGCTGACCCTCTAATATACTTATTCCTAATTGTCCATCCTCGTCACACCCAGTGCAAATCTCAACATCTTCAACTCTGCCACGTCAAGCTCTGACTTCTGCCTTTTTGTCAATGCCACTGTCTCCAACCCATATAACATAGCTGATCTCACTACCTTCTTGTAGACCTTCCTTTTCACTCTGTCACAAATCACTCCTGACACTCTTCTCCACCCACTCCATCCTGCCTGTACTCTCTTCACCTCTCTTCCACACTCACCATTACTCTGAACTGTTGATCCTAAGTATTTAAACTCATCCACCTTCGCCACCTCTACTCCCTGCATCCTCACCATTCCTCTATCCTCCCTCTCATTCATACACATATATTCTGTCTTAGTCCTGCTGATCTTCATTCCTCTTCTCTCTAGAGCATATCTCCACCTCTTCAGGGTCTCCTCAATCTGTTCCCTACTCTCACTACAGATCACAATGTCATCTGCAAACATCATAGTCCACGGGGACTCCTGTCTGATCTCGTCTGTCAACCTGCCAATCACCACTGCAAATAAGAAAGGGCTCAGAGCTGATCCTTGATGTAATCCCACTTCCACCTTAAACACATCAATCACTCCCACCGTAGACTTCACCGCTGTCACACTACCCTCATACATATCCTGTACCACTCTTACATACTTCTCTGACACTCCTGACTTCCTCATACAATACCACAACTCCTCTCTAGGCACCCTGTCATATGCTTTCTCTAAATCCACAAAGACACAATGCAACTCCTTCCGACCTTCTCTGTACTTCTCCATCAACACACTCAGAACAAACATCGCATCTGTAGTGCTCTTTGCTGTGACTGATCAGTTTAACCCCTCTGTAGTTACTACAGCTCTGCACATCACCCTTGTTTTTAAAAATAGGTACCAAAACACTTTTTCTCCATTCCTCAGGCATCCTCTCACTTTCCAAGATTTCATTAAACAATCTAGTTAAAAACTCCACTTCCATTTCACCTAAACACCTCCATGCTTCCACAGGTATGTCATCTGGACCAACAGCCTTTACGTTCTTCATCCTCTTCATAGCTATCCTTACTTCCTCCTTGCTAAACCACTGCACTTCATGATTCACTACCGCATATCATCCAACCTTCTCTCCCTCTCATTCTCTTCATTCATCAGCCCCTCAAAGTACTCTTTCCATCTGCTCAACACATTCTCCTCACTTGTGAGTACGTTTCCCTCATTATCCTTCATCACCCTTACCTGTTGCACATTTTTTACTAGCTTGGTCCCTCTGACTAGCCAATCGGTACAGGTCCTTTTCTCCCTCCTTAGTGTCCAAACTTTTATACAACTCTTCATGCGCCTTATCCTTAGCCTTCGCCACCTCTCTCTTTGCCATGCACCTCATCTTCTTATACTCGTCTACTTTCTTCATCTCTCTGACAATCCCACTTCTTCACCAACCTCTTTCTCTGTATACTCTCCTGTACTTCTTCATTCCACCACCAGGTCTCCTTGTCCTCCTTCCTCTTTCCAGATGTCACACCAAGCACCTTTCTAACCATCTCTCTTACTAGCTCTGCTGTAGTTGCCCAGCTATTCGGTAACTCTTCACTGCCACCCAGTGCCAGTCTTAACTCTTCCCTGAACTTCACCTCACAATTGCCCTTTTTCAATTTCCACCATTTGATCCTTGGTGCTGCCCTCACACTCATCCTCCTCTTCTTGATCACCAATGTCATCCTACAAACCACCATCCTATGCTGCCTAACTACACTTTCCCCTGCCACCACTTTACAGTCTCCAATCTCCTTCAGACTGGCCCTTCTACATAATATATAATCCACCTGTGTGCATCTTCCTCCACTCTTGTATGTCACCCTATGCTCCTCCCTCTTGTTAAAATATGTATTCATCACAGCCATATCCATCCTTTTCGCAAAATCCACTACCATCTGATCCTCTGCATTCCTTTGCTTAACACCATACCTACCCATCACTTCCTCATCCCCTCTGTTCCCTTCACCAACATGCCCATTGAAATCTGCTCCAATCACCAGTCTCTCACTGGGTACAGTCATCACCACTTCATCCAACTCACTCCAAAATTTTTCTTTCTCATCCATCGCATACCCAACTTGTGGAGCATATGCACTAACAACATTCATCATTACACCATCAATTTCCAGCTTCATAAACATCACTCTATCCGACACTCTTTTCACCTCCAAAACACTCTTAGCATACTGTTCCTTCAGGATAATGCCTACGCCATTTCTCCTCCCATCCACACCATGATACAATTTGAAACTGCCTCCGATACATCTAGCCTTGCTCCCCTTCCATCTGGTCTCTTGCACACACAATATACCAACCTTCCTTCGGTCCATCATATCAGCTAGCTATACTGCCAACATTCAAAGTTCCAACCCTCACTATCACAGTCCTAGCCTTTACCTGCCTTCGGGCATGCCTTACCCCTCTTCTCCTCCTTCGGCCAACAGTAGCCCAATTTCCGCCAGCACTCTGTTGGCCAACAGTACTGGTGGCGGTCGTTGTTAACCCGGGCCTCAACCAATCCAGTATGTATATCTGTACTGTTGTCTGCATGTATGATTTGGCAAAATTTTACGCCAGATGCCCTTCCTGATGCAACCCTCCCCATTTATCCGGGCTTGGGACCGGCACAAAGAAATGCACTGGCTTGTGCATCCCCAGTGGCTGGGTTATGTACGTCTCCCAAATACGCAACAAAATCTAGAAGATTTAGGATTTCTGCCTGGAAATGTTTACATAGACATTTTTATACCCCAAGTAGACTCCAGAGAATTTTTCCTGAGGTAGACAGTAAATGTTGGAGGTGTGAAGGGGAAGAAAGAGGTAATTGGGAACACATTTGCTGGGAGTGCAGTGAGTCGGTGTACTTTAAGGACTCCCTGTGGGATGGACTGTCGGAGATTCTGGGTGAGCAGACTGGTCGGACAAGGGAGAAGATTTTTCTGAGCTATGATACAGAATTGGAATTGCCTAGACATGGTAAGGCCTTGCTGTGTCTAATAATGGTGGCTGCAAAAAAAAGCAATTACTAGAAAACGGAAATCAAAATCTAAACCAACCTATACTGGAAGTGATGATTATAGTAACAGATATAAAACAACTGGAATTGAGATCTTTAGAAAAGGGTAGAAGCAAACTACACATGAAACTATGGGAATTGTGGGAACAATACATACAAGGGAGGAATGAGGCCTAAAGGGCGGCAAGACTTAAAATGAGCTATGCAACGTTTGAGTTAGAAGTGATGCATAATGTTGGCAACTGGGAATATGTCAGTATGGTTTGTGATGTAAAATGCTTGCGACTAGGCTTGTGTTTGTGTGGTTTGTTTTCATTTATATAAGTGCATGACTGTTTAATGAAGAGGTTTCTTGTTTAAACAAAAGCAAGAACTGAATAATTTATGTAATACTGCCCACGTTATATGGAATACAGCAAGATAGGTAAAGTATAATATTTATGTTAACATAGAAGGATTACTTTTATATGAATGTAAATTTGCCTATGTCACAAGTGATAATTCAATAATGGTGTTAGAAAATAAAAGGAGATGTGAAGCAGTCAATCTGAGGAGGAAGGAGAGAGAGCACAGGCAGCAGTTTTTTTAGGGCCTAAATACTTCCTGGATCTCCAAAAGTGCTTTCTTAAAGACAAAGTTGTGAACTAATAGAACAGACTTCAAGAACGGATGGTGGTAAATGAGCCTACAAGAGTAAAAGCGCTAAGGTAAAATGTAGGGATGGAGTGCAGGCAGAATGTTAAGGCACTTAAAGGCAGATTAGAAATTCTTTCTCTTTCAGCCATAAAACAAATGTAATGCACTGCAAATCATTTAATGGGTAGTAATGTGCTCAAAGCCATAGAAGCCACTTAATACAGTCACAATGGGATTTGGATTGTAAAGAAGAAAAAACACCATATCAATGGAAACGCATATTTTAATTACATAATTCAGTTTCTCTACTGTCTTCCTGCATATGCAAGATCCAATACAATGGATTTATCAAAGGATAAAGAGTAGGACTTTGTGTACTCCTCAAGAACTACATGCTGTCAATCAGGATCAATCAGCAATCCATTAGCTGCAACAGTTTACTGCTGAAGGGGGGGATTGACTGACCAACACTGGCTCGGGCAGAAGGTAGTATGGTCTCCTGCATGGACAAATACATCTACTGGAGATTAGGTGTGCCAGCAGAAAAGCAGACACCCATCAAACAGCATACGCACATCAGCCAAGTCAGCATGATCAACAAGAGCAACATTATGGGAGTCCCACTTGTCCATGCTGCTGTAGGTATAAAGTGGGCTACCCTAAACTCTACTGGTCTTTCCCCATTTTTAGCTCCAGACCTTCTGTCTCAACACTAGCACCTTGATAATTCTTTTTTCCCCTATATGAACATCATGGTATTCAATCCCTTGGCATTCTAAGACTGAGGGGGCAAATTCGATCTGAGGTAATACACGGATTGGAAGGGATTATGGGTTAGGCGAGGAGTTTGCACTACGAATCCGAAGTCTGAAAAGTGGCTGAAATTGGATCAGAGACTCACTAGCTGAGGAAGGATGAAAAGACATCACAGATGTGTCATTATGGTGAGTTGTATCTGATGGGGTCTTTTTCGTCCGTTCCTCAACTGATGAGACAGTGGCCCTTGCTGCTGAACCCCAGCGTAGTCTTCATGGAAGGATATTCTAGAGGACAGCAGAACCAAACACCTCCCTGCCCCTTGAAAAAATATCCAACTTATAATGAGCATTAGGCTAACTTGACAGCCACACAAATGTCATATACTCTAAGAAAGCAGAACTGGAAACAGACCTTGTGGAATGACAGCCTTTGGAAGTGAAAAAAATGCAAAGATAAAGACAAAGACAGGCTGCCAAGGTCCAAAACTGCTGACGACGCTTCTCCCAAGCCAGTCGCCTGTTCGCCGGTACTCAGTGAGGCACTTTTATGAAGTCAAACACTTTTCCTTGTAGACATGAGAAATTCAGTCAGCAAGCCACCTAGCTAAGGTTACTTTGGACACAGAGTGACCCAATTTTGCCTTTGAGAAGGAAATAAACAATTGGTCAGATTTTCTGAAGACTTTAGTTCTATGGAGGTCGAATCTGAGCTATGTATATCCAAAGAAATGACACATATATTCCCCCTCTGGGTGGCACAGTAGTGTAGCACAGAGAGTTGTTGCCTCACAGCAAGAGGTTCAATTCTTGGCTGGGATGCCTTCTGTATAGAGTCTGCATATTCTCCCTGTTTTCACATGGGTTTCCTCCGGGTTCTCCAGTTACCTCCTACATTTCAAAGACATGCAGTAGGTGGACTAGACACTCTAAGTTGTCAAATCAACAGGTGTGAGTGTGGTGTGGAAGATCTACTGTGGTAGGACTAGCCACCCAGTGGTGTAAACCTTATCTCTAGATGATTGCCACTCGAAGTGACACCCCAACCCCATGAGCAAAAATGGGAAAAAGGGTTTGTGGATGGATGGATATTCCTTCTGTTACAGGATTTCAGAAAGAAAGCAGGCAAAGTAATGGACTGATTAAGTACATTCTCTGAGGATACCTTTGGTACAATGGAAGGGTTGGCTCGAACTAAAACTTGGTCTTTATGAAAAATTAGGTAAAGCGGCTGATGAGATAGTGACTGAAATTCAGAAACTTGTCTGGCTGATGTAATAACTAGAAAAATAGTTACACTTTAAATCCGCATTAGCTGCTTGTTCAAAAGGGGACTGTGTCAAGGCCTGCACATCACTAAGGTCCCAAGGAGGAGAAGGATCCTTAATGCATGGTGCGAGTAGAAAGGTACTCAAAGAATGCTTGGCACAGCCTGAGAAATGCCAGTGAGGAATGATTTTTGCCAATATGAAAATTGGAAATGGCAGCTAATTGTACAGAGATTGTACAATAACTTGCTCCCTCTTGAAACACTGAGGGGCTGAGAAAGGATCCAAGCATCTCTCATGAGCTCAAACAGAGAACCTTCTCCATTTGCTCATGTATACCTTCCTGGTAGAATCTTTTTGGTAGGAAGTGAGAATGTGTACAAATGTATATAACCAGAAGAAGACCTGGACTGTCAAGCTCAACGCATGGTTTCTCCTCTTCCAATGATAGCTAGAGGGCTTGGATGTCCAAATGAGACAGTCCTCCAGATAAGACAGGTGAGACTTGCAAGACAGAAGAACTGGCGAGGGATCCAGTATCTATAGAGGGCATATTGAGCAAGGTCAAAGTAAAGGAGTGAGGCGAAGGAAGTGCAACCACACTTGTCGAGGTCAAAAAGGGGCAATGAGGATTACCATGTTCTTCTGTTAATATGCTTTCTTTAGAAACTTTGGGAAGGGGGGGTAGGTGGATTAGCATAGAGGAGATGGGGGCAGTCATGGATCAAAGCATTATTCAATGACTTCCCCTCTGGGGGAATTAGGGCAAAAATCCTACCGCATTTAGAGTTGTGGTTGAGAGGCAAGAAGAATGCAGTATGGCTAACCCCATTATCAAAATATCAGCTTCACCACTGATGGATTGAGAGACCAATTGTGAGGCAATAGAATAGATCTGCTCAGTCGGTTTGCTAACAAGCTTGACTTCCCTGGAATGTGTACTGCTATTAGAAAGAAACTGGAATAGATCACCTACTGACACACTCATTGCTTCTCAAGAGATCAGTGCGGGATCCCCTCCTGTTTGTTGATGGACCACACTGCTGTACATACAGACCATATGTCAATAATCATCCCCAAAGGAAGAACATCCTGGAAGATCTGCAACACTAGGAGGACTGCTCTCATCCCTAGAACACTGATGTACAGATTGGGCTCAAAGGGGGGAACACATGACAAACTCTCTGTCCCAAGTACCACCCCTCCCACTCCAGCTATGGAGCAACAGTAACCACTGTGGCCATGGGTACGGGGTGGAACAAAAGCTCAGCTTTGAGGAATACCTGGTGCATGGATGCCCCAGGCTATAAATTCTTTGCAAATCTTGATGACTCAAATGGGAAAATATACAGCCGTTTTCTTACTGACCACTGGACAGCCAGTGTCCACTGTAGCACTCTTGTATAAAATCTTGCCAGTGGCAGAAGTGTTTTAGAGGTGGCTATAGAAAAGAAGAGCTATAAAACCAACCTGGCTTGGGGTAACCTGAAGAGAAAAGACTTGTGCAGCCTAATGTAAGGTGGAGAGCCTGGACTCGGATGGTCTTGCTATCTGACAAACTATATCCATGTGAGCACATATAAACGCCAGGACTGGAGTATGAGAAAGTTGTGATTTGTTCCAACTGACTGTGATGCTCAGATCAAGGCATAGATAGAGCAAGCAGTTCCTGGTGCAAGTTAAAGGATGACTGGTGGGAGGGGTGAAAAGTCATTTGTCAAGGTAGGGATACAACCAGAATCCTAGTAATCTCTCAAGGGAGCTGCAGCCACTGCCATACATTTGGTGAACACATGGGAGCTGTGATGAGACCAAAGGTCAGGGCTGTGAACTGGAAGTGACTGGCTCTCAACCAGAAGTGAAGATACCTCCTGGACAGTCCATCTATTCTGATGTAATAGTACGCTAGAGACTCACTGAGCCCATAAAATCATCCTTCCTCAGTACTCTGTACTAAAAGTTACTGGCTCCTAGCCAAAAGCGGAGAAACCTTCTGGAGTATTTGTCCATCTTTATGTGGTAATATGCATCTTGATGGTGTACAGAACACATCAAATTGTTTTCCTCTAGAAAAGGAAGTATAGAGTAAACCGTAACCATCCGGAATTTGGATTGTTGAACAAATTTGTTTACAAGGCTGAGATCCAGAATTGGTCTCCAGTCCCCTGTCTTTTTTGGCACTAGAAAGAACCTTGAGTACAATCCAGATCCTATCTGGCCTGGTGGGACTTCTTGGATGACTCTTTTCTCTAGTAGCTTTTGGATTTCTAAGGCTGCTTTGTCAGTCTGATTGGGACCCATCTGTGGTTATGTGTCACCAGGCTCTTGAATGCAGAGAAAATCTTCCCCCAACCACTTCCAGAAGTAAGTAATCAGAGCCCCCTCTCAGGAACGCTGGTAGGGCTTGCCAGAGAAAGAATCTCTGGAACCCTGATTCTGCGGGCCACCTCTGCCTTGAGGTTGGCGTCTTCCATTACAGCCCCCCCTAACAAGGGGAGCCCCCACCACATGCATCCTGGAAAGGCCCTTGGGACTTCCTGTACCACATCCTTCCACTTCTCTGTTTCCTATAGTAGGATCGTTAGGGAGTAGAAAAACATATGCCCACTGCAGACATGGTCTTCCATCTTTCTCACACCTGGCTGGAGTTTCTTTGACTTTGGGGCAAAACAAAGAAGATGTATTAATGGGAGCATTGACAAAAGAAGACTTGAATGGCTCTGCAAACTCACACAGGTGCATCCAGGTGTGTCATCTAAATACAACACCTGAACCAGCTGACCTGGTCACACCTTCGGGCTGCATGTGCAATGAGCCTCATGGAAGAGTTGGAAATAGACTCCAGGGTAGCTAACTGGAAGGCCACTTTTTCTCGGACCTCATCAGATACAGCTCCTGCTAGGGTGTCTAACAGTGCCTTGATCAGATCCCACTGGAGCCTAGTGAAATGTGCTACAAAATTCAAGGATTTAAAGGCAAAGATCGATGATGCATAAACCCACTTTCCAAATCTGTCCATCGCCCTAGACTCTCTTTGTTAGGGGGGGATGAACAGAGGAACTTTCCTCAGCTAGTTCTTTTGGTGGTCATCACTACTACCATGTCTTCTACTGCTAACCCTTTAGCCCAATGCTGTTGGTCCTCAGGAGCAGACAGCATCTTATCTGGTCTCCGTGGAATCGGCTCTATGGAGTAAGGAGCCTTATGCTGAGTGATCAACTTAATGAGATCTTTAGCAGGAGGGGTCACCAAAGAAATAGATAGGCAAGAACTAAAGGCCTGCAAGTATGTAGACTCCTCAGAGGTAGGGTCTTTGGGCTTCCAGTTACCCCCTGTTTAAGGATCTCTAGAATGCCTCCATAGGAGACGTCTTCCAGGGGTGGCTGGGGGGAACCCTTGTCGTCATCGAAATCTGTGTCCTCAGTGACAGACTCTTAGGAGAGTCCAGGTGTTCCCTTCTCACATGTTTTCTTCCAAGGAGGCTCTTCAGTGGGAATTTATGAGGAGGACTCTGAAGAAGAGTAACCCTTTGCTGGGATCTCTTGCAGCCTTGGAGCTTACTGTCTAGGCATGGAGGCTGGCAGAAGCTCCGGGTAAGAAGGGGTCAGGGGATGAAACTCCAGCACAGCAGGAGCCACCTAAGAGCCTGCAATGGCCAATGCTCTCTCCACTGTTTGGAAGGCAGGCCCCCCTGAAGAGGGATGGGAGCCTGGAACAGAGAAAGACAAACTCAGAACAGAGGTTCACCCTGCTCAGAGAGACCCACCTCCAAAGCAGGAGCCAAGGAAAGGTCCCCAGCCACCGAAGTTCCAAGAGGTAAGAGTGACTCCTAATAAAAAAACAGGAGCTGACTCAAGCCCCTTGAGCCTAACAGAGAAGCCACAATCTTGGGAGTTCGCTGGTTCCAACGGAATGGAAGAAGTCGGCACCAATTCCAAAACCAAAGACAAAAGGGCTTTTGGAGCAACTGCAGCCTGAGTGATCAGAGAGGGGAGCTCTAAGGCCTCCGAGTAGGAAGAACTGTTGGAGCCCTGGGAGAAAACATCCTTGCTTCATGTGGGAGAGGGGGCTGGGAGGAGGCAGAAGACCCCCCCCCAGCCACTAGCAGCTGGCCCACCAACCTCACTACATCTGTTTCAGAGAGACTCCTGGAGGAGCAAACAGACAATCCAGAGGGGGATTCTGGCCTTTCCACAAGGCACTAGGAAGCTGACCACAGAAAGTGCCAATGGAAGGGGAGTACCTTGCCCTGGGTATACAGAGAGGTTCACTTTTCAGCACTGGAGTGGGCAAGACCAGCTGTGGTGCAGTAGGAGATGTCAGCACCAACCAGGAAGCTAAGGAAGTCGGTGCCGATGCCAGTGCCAATAGCACTGAAGTGACTACCCAAGAGTCAAGAATAGATGATTGACAACATCAGATCGAAAGTTATGATCTTACATAAGAAATACATATTTCCTTCCATCCAACTCAAAGGATGAGTTGAGTTATCAGTTTGACACTGGCACCTTTTTCAAGCTTTTGGATCCAGGGTTCAGGCTCCTCCCCTACCCAAAATCCACCACCCCTGTCCCTACAATACCTCAGATCAAGTTTGCCCACTTGTACCTTATACCTCTCCTAAAGGCTCCTCCCCTACTCACAATCTCCCCAGTCCCTACAATACCTCAGATCATGTTTGCCCACTTGTACCTTATACCTCTCCTAAAGGTACTAAAGGAAAGCAGGATAAACAGAGAGAAATGGGAAAACAGCTCAAAGCTAAATACTAGACTGGTGAGGTCTGATGCTATCAATCAAGCGACACCAGATGACAATTTTGGTAAGGGGGATGGAGGAAGGGAGGTTTGACCTGGATGGAAGATGACAATACAGCTCTAGCATTATGGGTTAGTACATAACTTTTGTATACAATGTCACCTTTTCCATCAGACTCAACAGATGGGGTGTATTCCCTAACTATTAATACTCCAGGGTGGTCCAATGGAAGGATGCACGGGATCTAGACTAGATATCCAGCTTGTAATGGGAAACAAAGGTGTGAACAGCTGACCAAGTAGCCATAGCACAAATCTCATCTACAGGTACTCTCGCAAAGTAGGCTGGAGAAGCTGCAACTGATCTGGCTGAATAGACTCTTGGCTTGTGAGGCACAGACAGACTTTCCTTTACAACAAAAACATTATAATCAGAAAGCCACATGGACAGTGTGACTTTTGAAACACCATGTCCTAATTTGCTTCTTGAAAAGGAAGGGAAAAATACTGATCCATTTTCCTAAAACCCTTGGTATGATGCAGTCTCAATCAGCTGTGAACATCCATCAGATGCAAAGTACAGGTTTTATAGGTAAGTACTAGGCTAGCTGCTCTTGAGGGCCATTTTAAGCCTAGCCAGTTTCCCTTTTCCGTGTTCACATTACCTATCCCATTTGGTTAGTGACTGGTTCACCCACCTTATAGTGAATAATTATGTATTACCTCTAGTAAGTATGACTGGGATCATAACCTAAATAATTTGAGGGGGCCCATGCATGGGTTAAAGTATTTAGGTGCTGCTAGTACAGATTCCTAGGGTATGCCTGAATATGGACAGGGATGAACTTTGTTTTATGTGGGTGAGAAGTCTGTTCCACAGCAGAGATGCCCACTGTGCGCTATATCTGTGCCTCTACATCATTCTGTTGAAGTTGTTGCAGAGGATTAGATCCTTAGACAGAGTACTTCTAATGATATCAAACATGCTGATGTACAATAAATACATAAGTAATGAGTTGGAGGATACCTTGTATTCCAGGACACAGGTCAACTCTTAGCAGTTTGCAGGATATCAAGTATAGTGACAGGGCTTTGAGTCCATTCATGTAGGACATGCTGTTTAGGCCATCCTTTGAGTAAGGTGGGCAATACCAGAGTACATTCTCCTTTATTAGAACAATTTGGGAAGAAAAGTGGTAAATTAATGGAAGGTGTCCTTAACCAGTCTAAGGATACTTTTGGAAGAAAATCTGGATTGATCTGAAGATTCTGTCCATGTGAAAGTTCAAGTGAGGAGGTTTGCAAGATAAAGCCCACAACTCAGGAAATTCTACTAGTTGATGGAAAACTTTTTTTCTGGCAGCCATTACAAGATAGACCTTTCAGTCCTGTTGCTGCTGCTGGGTCAAAAGGAGTTTGAGTTTAGGCCTGAAACAATAATGTGATGTCCCTGGAAGGAATTGGATCCCTGATAGGGAATCTAAGAAGGAATATTCCCCACAGAAAGGCTTTAAAGAGTTTCATGGATTTAATGGAGTTTTGGTTTTCTCCCAAATGAAAACTGGATATACCTGCTAACTACACCGCAACGACAGAGAAACTAGCACCTTCCTGAAGTAATCCTGCCAAAACATCCAATATCCCTGGCCATCAATGGAACTGAAGAAACCATGCAATTTAATTTCAGGCTTTTAAGTCCCAGTGAGGCTGACCAGGCAAGTGAAGTCGAAGACATGAAAGAGGGTCTAGCATCCAGGGAGGATGTTTCAGGTGAGGCCAAAGGAGAGGGGAACCACACTTGGCAGGGCCTGAAGGGGACAATGAAAAACACTGCTGCCTTGAACCAAATGGCTTTCTGAAGAAACCTGGTTATGAGGGGAAAGGGTGGAAATGTGTATAGGAGACCAGAGGGCCAACTGTGAATCAGATCAGCCCTCAGTGATTGACCCTCTCAGGGATCTGCTACTGCTGCACTTGATCAGACATTAGGCAGCAGCCACTTAAAAAAAAAAATAGTTGCCACTGACTGGTTGAGGAACCACTCGTGAGACAGAAGAATGGACCTGCTCAGTTTTCCACTAAAATATTGGAGTTCCCTGGGATGTGCATTGCTGCTAGAAAGTCTTGTGAAGACATTGCCAATTGCCACACCCTCATGGCTTCCCGACATAATTGATATAAACTGGTCCCCCACCCCTTGTTGACATACCAAACAGCCATGTTAACAATCTGCATGGATATCACACGCTTGGGAGGGAGCCCTGCAAGGACTGCAACAGTCAGAGGATTGCCCTCATTTTCAAGACGCTGATGTGAAATCTGGCCTCTGCCATCGACCATGCGCCTTGAATGGTCTTCCCTTCAAAATGCCCCCTCACCATTGGGCAAAGGCATCAGTGATCATATTGGCTTTGGGGGTAGAAAAATGAAAGGTCGGCCCCATGTTACTGGTGGGGAGGTCAACCATAAATGGAAGTATTATGAAAATATAGGCAAAGAGAAAGAAATAGGAGGGTCCTAAGCGAAAGACCAGCACTGGCAGAGTTTTTAGTAGAATACAGAACAAAAACTACCATTGAAAAAGGAATAATTGGTAGCGCACATAAAGTATTGCATGTTAACTATAAGAATTAATAACAGGAGGTTATAAAGGATTGGGAGGAGAGACTGGATAAGCAATTCACAAAGAAACAATGGGAGGACATATGTATGTCTCCCAAATGTGCAATAAAATCTAGAAGATTTAGGACTTTTGCTTGGAAATGTTTACATAGATATTTTTATACCCAAAGTAGACGGCAGAGAATTTTTCCTCAGGTAGACAGCAAATGTTGGAAGTGTGAAGGGAAGAAAGAGGTAATGGGAACATATTTTCCTGGAAGTGCAGTGAGTTGGCAGACTTTAGGGATTCCCTGCGGGATGCACTGTTGGCAATGCTAGGTGGACAGATTGGCATGATGAGGGAAGATGATTTTTCTGAGCTATGACACTGCCAAAAAAGCAATTACTAGAATATGGAAATCAAAATCTAAACTATATTAGAAACACTGAATATAATAACACAGATAAAACAACTGGAATTGAGATCTTTAGAAAATGGTAGTTGCAATTACATAGGAAAAAAATGGGAATTGTGGGAACAAAACATACAGGGGAAGAATGGGGTTTAAAAGAAGGTAGGACTTAAATGAGCTATGTAATTTTGACTGAAAACAATTGAGTAGGTTACATTTGCAACTGGGAGTGTGTCAGTACGGTTTGTGATATAAAATGCTTGCAACTAGGATTGTGTTGGTGTGGCTTGTTTTCATTTATATAAATGTATGACTACTTATTTAACAAGTGATGGTTTAATAAAGATGTGTCTGGTTTAAAAAGGGGGCAGGAATTTAATAATTTATGTAATGTTGCTTAGGTTATATGATATATAGCAATATATGTGAAGCATAATGTTTGTTAACTTTAACTTAATACAGATTGCTTTTATATAAATGTAAATGTGCCTATACTACAAGTGATAATTCAATAAATGTGTTTAAAAAAAACATAAATAAATGTGATGTCAGCATATTGGTGAAAGTCAGATTAGGAATTGCATGAATCGCGATATCATTGACCAATGGACAAAGAGGGTCCAACTGCAATACCCTCATACAAAATCTTCTTGAGGAACCAGCATAATGGGTGCAACCACTGATCCCAGTAATCAGGTTTTTTTTTTGGGGGGGGGGGGTAGAAGTAAAGATAACCTCGGAAGCTTGTTGATGCAGGGAGAGTACCCTCACTTCTGGAAGTTTGGCAGTTTGAAATGTCATGCCCAAGTGACAGCCTATGAATTCTATTGTCTGGGTCTGTGTCAGCTGGCTTTTGTTTAGGCTTACAGTAATCCCCAAGTGAAGAGACAACTGGATTAAGATGTCCATGGACTGAATAAGCAGATCCTTGGTGGGTGCAGTGAGGAGCCAGTCATCTACATAGGGAAACATCCAGAACTCTTGCAGCCACCAATGACATGCACTTGGAGACCAAAAAGCTGTGCTCTGAACTGAAGGTGACTGGCTCCCAGGCAAAAGTGGAGAAACCTCTTGGACTGTTTTGCTATCTTCATAGACCTTTAGGATACCTACTGTTCTACTGATCACATCCCACTGTCCTTCCTCAGAAAAGGCAAAATAGACTGAACCATGACCATCAAGAACTTTGCTTCACAAACTGAAGCGACTGAATTTACAGAATGAGCCTGAGGTCCTTGGACTTTCAGAACCAAAAGAAATCTTGAATAGACTATGGATCTTCGCTGGTCTGGTGGGACCTATGAATGAGTCGCTTTTCTAGTGGTTTTGACACTTCTGCTGCTGACAATTTCCTCTTACTGGGTGGAACAAGGGCAATGTTTTTCTTGCTTGTTGGGGGAAAGCAAAGGGAATAACAGCCACTGGTTATCTTCTGCACCCAAGAATTCTGAGTGATGGCAATTCAGGATTGTGGGTGCAGAGTTAAGCACATCCTCCAAATGCCTTCAGAGTGCAGCAGTTGGGCAACTTTTCAGGACCAATAGAAAGGTCTCTCAGTAAAAGGATCTCAAAACCTTTGATTATGTGGTCCAACTCTGCCCCTGGGGCAATGTCCATTAAAACAGTCTCCTCCTCTACCTCGGGGGTGTGGGGGTGCGAGTTCTGTCAGCAGAACAGTCCAGAGAAAATTCTGCGATTTAAGGAAGCCTAACTTCCTTCCAACTTTTTGGTTCCAGGAAAAAGTCCTTTTGAAGATGGAAAAAACAGATTCCTATGGCAGACAGGGTTTTGACTTCCTACTTACTTCTGGCAAATGTGTCTTTGATCTTGAGACCAAAACTTGTGGGGCCATCAAAGTCAGCATTTATGAAGGACATCTTGAAGCTCTCCAGAAAATTACAAAGCTGCATCCAAACATACCAGTGAATAACAATGCAAGCGCTTGCTGCTCCCAATGTGCCATCAGCTGCACTGGAGAGCAGTCACATTGACATGTTAGACATCAACTGAAAGGTATACAACTGCAATTCTGCAGTCTTCTGTATATCAGCAGGCAAATTACCCAAAAGGGATTTGGAAAGCTCCTTGGTATGTCCAAATGGAAATTAGGTAATTCAGTGCATGAAAAGCAAATGCTGCTGAAATGCAAGCCCTTTTTCCAAATCTGCCGAGTGTCCTGGACTCCCTGTTTGGGGGATTGACAGAGGTACTCTCTTCGGAGAGCTACTCTCTCTCATGGCCTATGTAACCACTGAGGAATCTACAGCAGGACTTTTGCTCCAATATGGCCTATTCCTAGAGGATACCAGTACGTTGTCAGGTTCTACCACTTGTTCCTTCCAAGTCTGCTGACAGACTAGGTCAATGAGCTCATCAGCAGGCGGGACCACATAGAAAGTAGACAAGCCAGCCAGGAAAGCCAATAGGAATACAGACTCCTCTTGGGAGGAGTCTTCAATGCCTTACCCCCTCCCAAGTTTTTCATCAATTCAAGGTCATCTCTGAAGGAGATGTCTTCTAGTGGGGAGATCTTAGGTTCATAGGTAGGTAGTGGGGAGATCTTAGGTTCATAGGTAGGTACTAGGCTATCGGCCCTACGGCCCATACAAGCCTAGCCAAAAAATGTACCCTGGCTTTCGCAAGAAGAAAATTATTTTCCTGTGCCCCTGTCGAGCAGAGCCACAGAAGTGATCCCCGGGGTGAATTTCCCATTTCCCATCCAATCATCAAGATTTTTCTTGAAGAGTGCTAATGAGGAGCTCTGTTTGACATAGAAAGGTAGTCTGTTCTAGAGTATGGGAAATCTCTGGGACAAGAATCTATCCCTCCAGCATGTTCTGTTTATTGTGCTGACAAGGTTAAGGTCTCTAGAGCGTGTAGCTCAGAGGGATTGGGATTTCTTTAAGTGGAGCATGTCCAACAGCTCTGTGTTTGACATAGCTTTGTATGTTAGGCAGAGATCGCCCCTGAGTAGGCGATATGCGATGGAGTAAAGCTGTAGTTTTTTGAGAAGGTCTGCATAGGGCATCTGTTTGAGGCCAGTAATCCTCTTTGTGAGGTATTTCTGTGGTCTTTCCAGTTGTTGTAGATGTCTTGTGAGGTACATACCAAAAGGGGCGTTGTACTCTATAATGGGTCTAATGAGTGAGGAGTAGAGGGGAACAATGACCTCTTTTTTTCTGGATGAGAATTCTTTTGTGATGAGATGAGCCACGTAGAAGGATTTCCTGACCATGTGGCGATGTGATTATCAAAGGAGAGACTACTATCCACCTGTGTCCCAAGGTCTCATCACATTTTCGGCATGAAGTAGACTACCAGCTATGTGGTAGTTCATGAGTTTTTACCAAAGGGGATGACAATACACTTTTTGGCATTGAGCTTCAGGCCATGGCTTTGACACCAGGTATCTGTCTCAGTGAGGCCCTTTTGTAGTTTGTCCACATCGTTAGGAGTTTCAATTATGGCTCCGTTAGCCAAAGACCTTCTGTGTTGGCCTGCACTTCAGAGAAGTAGATACCAAACAGGAGAGGACCCAGGACTGAATCCTGTGGTACTCCACTTGTCACTGGTCTGATGTCGGATTTGGAATCCGCTACTTTCACAGTGTGGGTTCTGTCCGTGAGCCAGTTGGCAACCCATCTTGTGACATAGGGATTTATACCTAGTTTAGTGAGCTTATCTATAATTCCAGAGTGGGGGATGGTGTCGAAAGCCTTGGCGAGATTTAGATAAGCTGTGTGAACCATTTTACCCTCATCTATGGCTTTGGTGACTGCTTCAAAGAAGTCAATCAGGTTTAGGAGTCATGATCTGCCTTTTACAAATCCAAATTGAGTAGGGTCCAGAGTTTAGAGATTACCAATGTCTTTGTTTATGAGTTCCACGATGATATGTTCCATGGCCCTGCAGACCAGACTCGTCAGGCTAATGGGGCGGTAGTTCCCGGGGTCCGTATTGGTTCCCTCTTTGTGGAGTGGGATAACTGTCGCGGTGCGCCATTCAGAGGGCACAAAGCCTGAGGTGAGGCTATGATTGAACATGGTACTTAGGTAGGGTGCCAGTTCATTCTGTAGTTCGTGTAGAACGCAGCCTGGGATATTGTCAGGTCCCATGGATGCTGTGTTCTTGGCTTTGGAGAGTGTGTTTTTTACCTGTGCAGCCGTGATTATAGGAACTTTGCATTCTTCCGGTATAGAGATGGGCCCTCTAGGGAGTGAGAGGGGGGTAAAGTTAGCACTGAACCTATCTGCTAGGATGTTGGCAATATCAGTTGGTTCTGTATATTTAGTGCCATTATGCTGTAACTCAGAGCAGATCCGAGTGTTCCCATTTAGATTCTTGACATAGCTATAGAATGCTTTGTGGTTGTCTTTAGAGTCAGTGGCAATTTTGTTTTCGTAACTAGCTTTGCAGGATTTTATGAGGGATCTCAGCTTCTTACTGAGGTTGACCAGGGAGTTTCTCCAGTCATGGGATTTTACTCTTTTGCAACAGTTTCTTTCTTCTGTTGCAGAGTTTGTTTATGGCAGAGGACCACCAGATTGGCTTTCTTTTTTTGGAGGATAACATCTTGGTTCTATTAGGGATAGCATGATCCATGCACTCGTGTAAGTGCTTATAAAGTGCATTTGTGCAGGATTCGGCAGTCATACCTCAATTGTCCGTCTGCATGGGTGTCATGAAGTTTGCCACTTCTGTCTTAAGAAGTGTGAAGTTGGCTTTTGAGAAGTTTTTTACGATGGTTTCCCTAATTGGGGTTGGGGATGGGATGTGGATGTCTAGGCTGATTAGCTTGTGGTCGGATCTGACCAACGAGGAATTGACCTCTGGTGTGGAACACCAGTTTCCCATGTTGGTAATGACCAGGTCTAGGATATCGCTGCCCCTGGTGGGGGTGTGAATAAGTTGATCCAAGGCATTGGAATTTATGAATTCTAGAAAACGTTGAGCAAAAGAGTTGGTACATGAGTAGTTTTCCCAGTTAATGGTGGGGTAGTTGAAAATCGCCCATTATTAGGGTGTTGGGTTGTACCCTAATACTTTCCAGTGTATCAAGAAATGTATCAAGAAATGAGGAGTGTGAATCCTGGGGCATGGTGGGGGGTCTGTAGCAAGCTACAATTTGGATTGCGGTCTTGCCCAGAGTTAGTTGCACTTGGATAATCTCGGATGCATTATGCTGTGCAACTAGCCTGGAGGTTTGGATATCCTTAATGAATATGGACACGCCTCCACCTTTAGTGCTTCTTTCTGGGTTAGGTGGCCGAAAGGTGTGGTATGAATTGAAGCCTGGTCATGCAGGGGTGCTCTCTGGAGCTTTGAACCAGGTCTCTGTCGCTGCACAGATGTCAATGTTCTCCATTTTAAGGAGTGCCTCGAGTGAGTGCATTTTGAGGTTTAGACTTCTAGCATTGAGTAGCATTACCCTCAGATTTTGCTTGCTTGTACCTGTTACGGTGGTGAATTTGTCATTTGAACCTTGCCTAAAAAAGGCACTATAGGGGTGGCAAGAGCCTTAGCCAGTATCCGGAATCCTAAGGGCAACAGGTGCAGGCCATCTCTGGCAAAGCATCGTGGACTGTCGATCATGTCGTCCCAGGCAGACAAATACTGGATCCCCTTAGAATGACACCAGCAGCTTAGCCAATTGCTGAAGTCAATCATTTTGTCCTTGTACTGTGGTATCATTCTGGGTGATGGCAGGATGCTACTCAGGGTTAGGGTCTTACCTGCCTGGGATACAAAATCGGAGAGCTCCTCCATGTCTCTTTTCATGTAGTCCAGGGAGGTACGTCTCAGGTCATTCACACCAACATGGACAATGACAGTGTCATATTTGTACTTATTGTGGAGTGACCTGAGTGCATGCATTATGTGGCAGATACTGGCACCTGACAGGCAGCTGACAGTAACTTTCTCCTTGTTTAGTCTAGTTAGTGGAACATCAGTGTGCCTGACTATGGAGTCACCTATGACTAGAGTGTTGGGTACGTTGTTATGCCTTATGGGCTGTGGTTGAGTGGCACACTGAGTTTGTGGGCTATGTGTCATTTGGGTTGTGTTGGGGGGTGGAGTTTGCTTGTGTTTATGCTTTGGATGTCCCTGATGCTTGGGCAGGTTTCTATTGAGAGCCTCCGCGAATGTAGGTGTGTGTTTTGTGTTTCTATGCGTGTGTTTTGGTAGTGTAGGTTTTGAGGGACTATGTGATGAGTGTGGTGTGGTGCAAGTGTTTACCTTCTCCTCCTGACTGTCTAGTCCAGTCTTGGGTGAAGAGAGCTTTGCTTCCAGTTTGGCTATATAAGTGCATCTCTCACAGGTTGTAGTGTTGGGTGGTAGGAGGACAGGGTTGTCTGTGTACATGAGGCAATTGCTGCATTGCCACAAGATGCCCAGATTCATCAGGTAGACAGCAGAAATCACTGGGAGCTGACCCTTAGACATGCCTGGATAAGTGCTTATTTATTAAGTACTAAAAACTGCTTTCCACTAGACAAGTGAGGAAAGTTGAGTGGTGACTTAATTTGCAGCTTATGTAGTGCTTACAATGAGTTCTGAACAAGTGCTGAGTTCAAAGAAACATATTTGAGTGCTGAAACTAGAAAACTGACTAGTTATAAGAAAAAGAAAACTAAGCTAGAAGGCTTCCCTCCAACACAGAAGGACTTGGGGGCTCAGAAGCCTACAAAGAAACAGTCTATACCACTTAACAGGAAAGGCAGGAAACAAGCTTAATTTTTTTTTCTGTTTCCCAGATGCTCTCTTTGTACACAGTAGGAGTGCCTGAAATCAGAATATGATCTCACTGCACTCAATTGAGTGAGCAAATGAGATGGGCCCAGAAGGAGTATCCAAACACAAATGTACAAGAGGGGCAGGCAGTTTCAGGGCCACTAAGATGAAGAGCAGAGTCAAAACTTCCAGTTCAGTTAATATTCCTGCAACACAGTTAAATCAATTTAAATACTGTATTATTTGAAAAAAGTGCAGATAAAGGTACTTAAATTCTCTTATACGTCCAGTTGAATACAGCTAGATCTTAGCTGGCCAAAGCTGAGGTTTTTAAGCAGAAAATATTTCAAACTGTAGCACTTAAATAGGCAAGGACAGGAAATCAAAGAATGTGGCTACCCCCACACCTGTAATTACTAACAAATAATAAAATTCAAGCAAGCACTGACTGAAGAGCAGAGTCAAAACTTCCAGTTCAGTTAATATTCCTGCAACACAGTTAAATCAATTTAAACACTGTATTATTTGAAAAAAGTGCAGATAAAAGGTACTTAAATTCTCTTAGTCCAGTTGTTGGGGCCCCATCTTCTTCCTCAGTATCTTCAGTGAGCGACTCCTGAGGGGAGTACAAATGTCTCTTCTTGCGAGTCAGTTTCCTATGCCCTTCTTCAGTGGAAGGCTCCGGAGATGGCTCAGAACCAGAAGGGGAATCTGACAGAAGAGATCCCTTGAGACTTACTGAGGCTGACTGTGCCTAACTAACAGGATGACAAGAAGGATGAGCTACAGAATTCAGACTAGATCGGAATAATGTTGAGCAAGTGTGAGACTAATTCTGTAACTTGTACAGCACCATTTATAAACAAAGTTATTATGACATTACAAAAACTATATTAAATCAATGTTTGTACACAGCCCATTGTTTTAAGATCTTCCACATATAGGTTGCTCACACATTTTTAAAAATAAAGCAGCTCGGCAGATGATCAGTTTACATCCTTACAACAGCTGACCTGCTATCAGATTTTTTATATCTGTTAGGAAGAGTATTTTTATTGGACCAAAGAAAGTACAGTTGTGGACACTTACCATAAATGTAGATGTTAGAGTGCATTCATCACCTGTGGGTTATCCCTGCCGTGATAGCCCTCTGCTGGCCTGCATACCAGAGTCAATGTTTTTCTGCATTGGCTGCTGTCGCTTGCTGTCTGACATCAGGTTGTCAATGTTATAAAGGAAGGTAGCCAACGCCATTACAACAGTTTTTCTTGCCCTAACCAGTCACAGGCCCCAGTAAATACGGTAATGTGGCCCTGGTGGCTAAAAGCCACCGTTAGAAACTTATGTCTCCCTAAAGAAAGAAGATACAAGGGGGGAGGAGGGTGGGAAACCAGGACTACAACAATGAATATACAAGAATATCTACATTTATGGTAAGTGTACACAACTGTACTGTGTTCTTCATGTTTCACTGTTGCAGTCCTCACCTGCGGGAGGACTCCCAAAGCTGAGGAGAGGGGTGGTAGGATTAGTAAGAGACCTAGAAATGGGTCAGCATGCCCTGCATAACTGCAGAGTCAAACCCTGCTCTGGCCTTAGAAAATAGAGGTAGGTGGTAATGCGTGGTAAAAGGTATGGACAGAAGTCCAGGTGGCAGCTTCCAGGAGGACCCTGGTGGGAACTCCTCTGAGGAATGCTGTGGAAGTGGAGGCTGCCCTAGTGGAATGGGTTTGAACAGACTTGGGGGGGGGGGTTCTCATGCAATCTGTAGCAGAAATGCATACAGTGTGATATCCATTTGGAAATGGGCTTCCCCTCTGCCCCTGGGGCAAAGCTGACAACTAGTTGGTCTGTTTTCCTGAAGGGTTTAGTACGGTCCAGATAGTATCGGAGCTGCCTGTGCACATCTAGTGAGTGCAGAATTCCTTCCCCCTTGTTTTGAGGGTTAGGAAAGAAGGTGGGTAGACGTATGGCCTGGTTGAGAGTTACATTCGATACTACCTTGGGCATAAAGGAGGTATGAGTCCTCAGGGGAGACCCTGTCTGCAGGGAAGATGATGAAGGGCTCAATGGTCATCAGTGCCTGAAGTTCTGAAACCCTTCTGGCTGAGGTGTTAGCTAGAAGAAAAGCAGTCTTCCAGGAGAGGCATCTTAGTTCTGCTGAAGCAGCATGTTTGAAGGGTGGTAAAGTTAGTTTTTTCAAAACATAATTCGGGTCCCAGGCTGGAGTGGGTGGCCTTCTGGGAGGTCTGATATTAGAAGCCCCTCTGAGGAATTGTTTGATCAAAGGATGGGAGAATAGGGGCTGTTCTGTATCAAAATGAGCTGAAATGGCTGAGGTGTGGATTTTAATATAGAAGGAGAGGCCACTATTAAGTAGTTCCGCTAGGAAGTCCAGGATAAGAGGGATGGACGATTGTGAGGTATTACCCCCTCTGGACTGGCTCCAGGAGCAGAATCTTTTTCCATTTTCCTGCTCAAGATTTTCTGGTGCTGGGCCTGCCGGCCTCTGTGATAATGTCTAGGACCCGTTTGCTTAACAGGCGCCCCTTGTTTGCCTTTAAGAGTATTAGCCACGCTGATACTTTGAGAGTCTGTAAGTCTGGTTGCAGCAAACCCCCCCCCACCTGAGTTAAGAGGTTTGAGATCAGGGAAGCTGCCTGGATAGCTGTATGGTCAGGCTGTGCAGTAAGGGGTACCAATGTTGTCTGGGCCAATCTGGAGCAATGAGAATGGCCTTTGGTCTCTCCTCCCTTATTGTGATCAATACCTTGGGAATAAGAGGCAGAGGAGGGAACGCTTACACGAAGAGGGTGTTCCAGGGGAAGGTCAAGGCATCCACCTTCCACTCTAGGTGGCGATACTCCCTGGTACAGATTTTTTTCAGCCGATGGTTGAGATGCGAAGCAAGGAAATCCACCTCTGGAGTCCCCCATGCCTGAGTGACTTGTAAAAAGATTTTTCTGTGGAGCTGCCATTCATGGGGGTCTAGTAAGTTTCTGCTTAAGTGGTCTGCCAGGGTGGTGTTGATCCCTGGTAGGTATTGGGCTATCAGGAGTAGTCCCATGGAAGAGGCTGTCAGCCAGAGGTTCATGGCTAGCCTGCACAGAGGGTAAGATTGGGTCCCTCCCTGTTTGTTGATGTACCACATTACTGTGGTGTTGTCTGTTTTGATTAAGGAGAACCCCTGGCTTGAGATGGGGTTTGAAGGATGTCAGAGCCTTTTATACTGCCATCATTTCCTTCTGGTTGATGTGTAAGGGAAGGTGCTGGGCATCCCAAAGACTTTGGGTGCACCTGCCTTCTAGGTGAGCGTCCCAAGCGATGTCTGAGGAGTCGGGTCGTAATGGTCTGCCCAGTTGGGTGGAGGGTGAAGGAAAGACCCTTGTTCTTGGCACAGGCCCCTGCCCACCAGAGAAACTCAGCCCTTATACAGGGGATCAGAGGTACAGAGGTCTCTAGAGGTTGTGAGTGTTGACACCAAAGGTTCTTTACATAGCACTGAAGTTTTCTCATGCGAAGCGTGGCCAGAGGAATTAAAAGGATGCAAGATGCCATGTACCCCAATGCTTGCAGGAACTTCCTTGCAGTGAGGTGACTTCTGGAAGCCAGCTGGGTACAGTAAAGAGGCAGGAAGCTCTGCTTTTCTGGGGATAGGAAGGCCATTTGGGATGCTGTGTCCAGCAATGCTCCCAAAAAAATGATCTTCTTGAAGGGTGTTTGCCTTGATTTCTTCTTGTTGATGGTGTACCCTAAGGAGGTTAGGAAGGTTTTGACAAAGAGAGGTCCTTGAGGAGCTTTTCTTTGCAATCTGCCTGAATGAGGCAGTCGTCCAGATAAGGGTAAATCTGTATATTTTTCTGTCAGCAAAAGGCTACGGCTGGGGCTAAGCATTTGATGAATACCCTGGGAGCAGTAGATAAGCCAAAGGGTAGCGCTGAAAGTGCTGTGAGCCTGCTCTGAAGCAAAGGAATTTCCTGCAGGATTTTCCTTATGGGGATGTGCAGGTAGGCATCTTTTAGATCTAGGGTAACTAACCATGCATTTTTTGTCAGCATAGGCAGCAGCTGCTGCAAAGTTAGCATTTTGAATTTGGGGACAACCAGGAAGGTGTTCAGAATGGATAAATCCAGGATGGGGCGCCAAGTGCCCTCTTTTCTGGGAACAAGGAATAGTCTGGAATAAAAGCCTTTGCCCATTTGATTTGAGGGGACAGGTTCTACTGCCCCTTGGGATATGAGAGTTTGGACTTGTTTCAATGCCTCTGCCCACTGATTTGGAGCCAAGTCTGGGTTCCCTCTTGGAACTGGGAGTTTGTTGAAAGAGAATCTGTATCCCTGAAAAATCATCTTTAAGACCCATTGGTCCTTTGTTACAGAAAGCCAATTTTCTTTGCAGAGGGAGAGCCTTCGTCCTAGTTTTTGGTGAGTGAAAAGAGGGCCGAGGGGGGAGAGGGAGACATTGACAGTCTTTGCCATAGAGGGGTGGCTTAAAACTCCCTGCCTTTGGAGTGGAAGAGGTCCACTGTTCGGTTCCCTGCTTTCCCTGGGATAGGAGTCTGTATGGTCTGTCCCTGTAGGGCTTACCTTGCCCCTGTCTGCTAGGTGCAGGAAAGGACCAGTGTTTTGACGGAAAATTCCTGCTGAACCTAGGAGGTTGTACCTGAAGGAAATCTTTTACTGTTTGCATAGATTTTGCTTTGTCTTCCATCTTTTCAAGAACCTCTTCTGCTTTTACTCCAAACAAGCGGCCCTTACCAAAGGGTGCATCAAGTAATTTAGATTTGACATGATCAGGAAGAGGTTGTTCCTTCAACCATGCATGTCTCCTAAGGACAGATCCTGACACTGCTGCCCGGCTTGAGGCTTCTAGGGAGTCATATCCACAGTGTAATGAGTGTTTAGCCACTTAACAAGTAGAGTTCAGTAAACCTGTTAACTCTTTCAAATTGGCAGTCAGGAAAGTACAGTTGTGTACACTTACCATAAATGTAGATGTTAGAGTGTATTCACTATTGCAGTTATCACACTTGGGTTATCTGCCTGCAGGTAGCCCTCAGTTGGCCCGAATACCGAAGGCCTAGTATTTCTGCATCAGATGCCGTCGCTCCAGGACTGACGTCAGGTCGTCAGGGTTATAAAAACAGGCAGCCGACGTCATTACATAAGTTTTTCTTGCCCCAAATGTCAGGAGCGCCCCAATAGGGAGCTAAGTTATGGTGGGGGAAAACACCACCAGTAAAAAGTAAATACCAATACCAATACCCCTGAAAGGGGAGGAGTAAAAGGCATAGGGAGGAGAGAGAGAGCGCGAGAGAAACCAGGGGGCTGGAGGGAGGGAAACCAGGACTGCAACAGTGAATACACTAGAACATGTACATTTATGGTAAGTGTACACAACTGTACTATGTTCTTCGTGTTTCACTGCTGCAGTCATCATACTTGGGTAGATTCCCAAAGCTGAAGAAGGGTGGAGGCAGTCAAGAAGAGTTAGGGCTGGCTAGAATGCCTTGCAGGACTGCAGTTGCAAAATCTGCCCTGGATTTGGAAAAAATAGACAGGTGGTAATGCTTGTTGAAGGTGTATACAGAACTCCAGGTAGTAGCTTCCAGGATATCCCTTTAGGGACTCCCCTGAGAAATGCTGTAGAGGTAGATGTTGCCCCAGTGGAATGAGTTCTGACCCCCTGAGGGGTTGGTTTCCCATGGTGCTTGTAGCAGAAATGGATGCAATGTGCTATCCATTTGGAAACTGTTTGTTTTGAAATGGCCTTGCCCTCTGCCCTGTTGCAAAGCTGACTAGTAACTGGTTAGACTTTCTGAAGGGCTTAGTCCCATCAAGGTAGAATCTGAGCTGTCTGTGCACGTCCAAGAAGTGCAGGATCCTTTCCCCTTTATTTTGAGGATTAAGAAAGAAGGTAGGCAAATGGATGGATTGGTTAAGAGCCACACTGGACACCACTTTAGGCATACAGGAAGGGTTAGTCCTGAGGGAGACCCTGTCAGCATGGAAAATAATGAAGGGTTCCACAAGTGCTTGTACCTCAGACACTCTTCTAGCCTAAGTGATGGCCAGAAGCAAGGCTGTTTTCCAGTTGAGGAATTTTTAACTCTGCTGATGCTGCAGGTTCAAAGGGGGGGGGGGGGTGAGCTTTTCCAGGACAAAGTTAAGGTCCCAAGCAGAGGTGGGTGCTCTCCTTGGCAGCCTTAAGTTGTTTACCGCTCTCAGGAACTGTTTGATAAGAGGGTGAAAGAAGAGAGGTGGCTCAGTATTGTAATGAGCCAAAATGGCTGAGGCATATATCTTAATGGAGGAGGACAGGCCTTTGTGGAGTAGATCTGCTACGTATTCCAGGATTAGAGGCAGAGAGGGCAGAGCTGTGTCCTCTCCTTTAGACTGAATCCAGGAGCAGTACCTTTTCTGCTTATCAGCATGGGATCTTCTTGTACTGGGTCTTCTGGCTTCAAGAATGACTTCCAGCACCTGCTTGCTTAGGGTTGCTGGGGGAAAATTCAAGGGATAAGCCAGGCTGCAAGATTTAGGGTTTGCAGCTGAGGATGCAAAATCTGGCCCTCCTGCTGAGAGAGCAGGGTTGAGTTCGGGTGTAGGTGCCAGGGTGGCACCGGTGTCAGCCTGCGCAGGAGCAGGTAACAGTGCTGGTGTGGTCAGTCTGGGGCAATTAGAATTGTCTTTGGTCTGTCCTATCTTATTTTGAGTAATACTCCTGGGAGAAGGGGCAGAGGTGGGAAGGCATAAATTGAGAGATTTACCTCTGAAAAGATAGGGCATCCACTTTCCAAGCCCTGCTGTGATGACTCCTGGTGCAGAATTTGCTGAGCTGGCAGTTGCAGGGGGAGACAAAGAGATCCACCTCTGGTGTCCCCCATTTCTGAATCAGAAGGTTGAAAGTGCTGGGCTCTAATTGCCACTTGTGTGGGTCTACGAGACTTCTGCTTAAGTCACCTGCCAGTGAGTTTTGTTTGCCTAGCAGGAACTGAGCTTGCAGACGGACTTGCATGTCCAAGGCTGTGTTCCACAGGGCCATGGCTAACCTGCAGAGTGGGTAAGAGTGGCTTCCCCCCTGCTTGTTGATGTACCACATAACTGTGGTGTTGTCTGTTTCTATTAGCAGTTGTCCTGGATAGAGTAGGGATCTGAAAGCTGTCAGGGTGTGCTACACAGCTAGCATCTCTTTTTGGTTGATGTGCAGATGAATTTGACTTGGGCTCCAGTAGCCCTGAATGCATTTGCCATCCATGTGTGCTCCCCAGGCATAGTCTGATGCATCTGTGGTTAGATTCTGGGCAGCGTGGGGTTGAGTAAAGGGCAGTCCCCTGTTGTGGTTGCATGCTGCTGTCCACCAAAGAAACTCTGTCCTTAGACAGGGTATTATAGGAATGACTGTTTCCAGGTTCTGAGAATGATGGCACCAAAGACTTCAGTACCACTGAAGTTTCCCCATATGCAGTATGGCATATGGAATTAGCAGGATGCATGAGGCCATGAACCCTAGGGCCTGTAGGATTTTCCTTGCGGATAGCTGGGTTCTGGTGGCCACTTGTTTGAAACAGTCTGTCAGATAGGCTTACTTTTCTGAAGTGAGGAATGCCATCTAGGATGCTGTGTCCAAGCTTGCTCCCAGGTATACAATCTTTTGACTGGGCACTATTTTTGATTTCTTTTCATTGATGGTGTACCCCAGAGATGTGAGAAGGTTTTTTACAAATGTCAGGTGCTGCAACAGGAATTCCTGACTGTCTGCCTGTATCAGGCAGTCATCCAAGTACAGGTAAATTTGGATATTTTTCTGCCTGCAGTAAGCAATGGCTGGAGCCAAGCATTTTGTGAATATTTTGAGAGCAGTGGATAAGCCAAAGGGAAGTGCAGAGAACTAATAATGCATAGATCCTGCCCTGAAACGCAGATATTTCCTGCAGGACTCCCTTATAGGGATGTGCAGATAGGCTTCTTTTAACTCTAGGGTGACTAACCAGGCATCCTTGACTAGCATAGGTAGAAGCTGTTGCAGGGTAAGCATTTTGAATTTTGGTACCACCAGGAAGGTGTTGAGAATTGAAAGATGCAGGATTGGGTGCCAAGAGCCCTCTTTTCTGGGTAACAGGAAAAGCCTGGAATAGAATCCTTGACCTATCTGTTCCGCTGGAACCGGTTGAATAGCCCTGATAGAGAGAAGGGATAGGATTTGGTTTTGTGCCTCTGCCCACTGGTTTGGAAGGAGGTCTGGGAACCCTTTTGGGGTTGGCAGAGAGTGGAAGTAGAATCTGTACCCCTGGGATACAATGTTGAGGACCCATCAGTCTTTGGTGATGGACATCCAGTATTTTGCATGAAGGGCAAGTTTTCCTCCTAGGGGCACAGACAGTTGGGCAGAGGTGGGGAGCGGAGTAGAGAAGTCATTCTGAGTTCTTTCCATAAGGAGGTGGCTTAACACTCCCTGCTTTTGGGGTGGGGGCACTCCATTGCTTAGATCTCTGCATACCCTGAGACTGGCATCTGGGTGGCCTGTTTCCCCTGGGTCTAGTATGAGATGGACTGGAGGGGGTTGGAAAGAACCAGTGTTTCCAGGGGCAATGCCTGCTGACTCTAGGAGGCTGTACTTGTAAGAGTTCTTTTACTGTCTACACAGATTTAGCTTTTTCTTCCATCTTTTTAAGAACCTCTTCTGCTTTGGTGCCAAACAGATTGTCCTTGTTCAAAGGAGTGTCTAACAACTTTGATTTGACATGGTCTGGCAAGATCTGCTCCTGAAGCCAAGCATGCCTTCTCAGTACAGAACCAGTGACTGTTGCCCTGCAAGATGCTTCTAGGGCGTCAAAGCCACACTGCAATGTACGCTTGCTGGCTTGACTTGCAGAGTGCATAAGCTCCTGCAATTCTTTATTTTCTGCACTGTCTGAAAAGGTTGCTACTTTTTGCTTAAGTTCCATAATATGTTGCTGGTACTTCAGCATGTGAAACTGACAATTCAAAGCCCTAATGGCGGGAGTTGCAGAGGTATATACTTTCTGACCCAATCTGTCCAGAGCTCTGGAATCCCTGTCCGAAGGGGTGGGATTCTTAGCTGTAGTTGCCTTGATACCTTCAGGCCCCTGGAAAATGATCTCTGGGTCAGTAGTAGGAGTTTTGAAAAAGGAATTTTTGAGAGAGTCAACTAGCCTGTAGTACCTGTCTGGTTTCCTAGGAGCAGGGGACATCATCGACAACTTCTAGGACTGGGGGAATTGCTAAAGGCCTGTGTTGTGGCAAACCTAGAAATTCTCTGAGTCTCTTTTTGGACTGAGGATAGTCATTGCATTCCCAGTGGAAATGCTCTCAAAGTATGTAAGGTTTCACCAAAAGATAAATCCTCTGGAGAAGAGGCAGAAGGAATGGATTCCTCTGCATCTGAATCCTCATAAGTAGATAAGGGCATGTCTTCATAATCAGATACCTCAGAGTCGGACTCTTGGTCTGTTGAAGCTGCTGGGGACTGGTCTCTTTCTCTTAGCAGGGGAAGGCTGAATTCCCCTAATCAGCATAATAAGGTCTTCTGCCATTTTAAGCATTTGATGTTGTGGCAAGGGAGCAGGTGCATGCACTTTGGTCGTCGGTTTTCTAAGTGTAGCGCGTACTCTTGGCCTTAGAAACTCGGTAGTTTTAGACAGAACTGAAGTTGTTGGTTTGTGTCGAACATCGGTAGTGCGAAGAACTTCCTCAAAAGCCAGTGCCTGCTCAACATCTCCGGACCCATCCAAGGTAGAGACATCTCCAGGTTCCATAGTTGAAGAAGAGTCCCGAGGCATACCGAACTCTGAACAGGTCTCGGTAGAGGACTGCATATCCATTAAACCGGGCATCAGGGGCTGCGAAAGCACCTCACTGAGTACCAACAAACAGGTGACTAGCTTAACGGAAGCGTCGGCAGTTTTGGACCTGTGTGATCCATCTCTGTCTTCATCCTTACGTTTTTTCAGAATATAGGCAGATCGGATGGCTTACTAAAGCCATTTCGGAATATGGAGATCGAGAACACAAGTATTTAGTGACAATAAGGGCCAGACGACGAATGGTTTGGGCGTTGAACAAGGCACAAAACCAACAGCGAGGTACGTCGTGGTCTGGGCCTAAACAGGTGACGCAGTAAGAATGAAAATCTGTGTGGTATTTGCTTTCCACAGGCAAGACAATTGTTAACTTTTTCTGACACTGGTTAGAGCAAGAAAAAAGGATCCCCAACAGGGTACTTAGCTTTAGAAGACTTCAGGATGATTCAATTCGTAAACGAAAACTCAGGTAGCAGATGACCGGCATTCATGCAAACTGCTTCTGCTTCGGGCTCCTCGGCAAAAAAGACTGATGTAATGGTGTCGGCTGCCTGTTTTTATACCCCTGACGACCTAACGTCAGTCCTGGAGCGACAGCATCCAATGCAAAAATACTAAGTCTCTGGTATTTGGGCCGACTGAGGGCTACCTGCAGGCAGATAACCCAAGTGTGATGACTGCAATAGTGAAACACGAAGCACATCATGTGGAACTGACAGTTGAGTGCTCTGATAGCTAAGGTTGCAGAGGTGTATACTTTTTTACCCCATCTGTCCACAGCTCTGGAGTCCTTTGTCAGAAGGAATAGGATTCTTTGCAGAGCTAGCCTTAGCACCTTTTGGGCCGTGTGTAATGAACTCTGGATCTGCAGGAGGATTTCTGTACAGGTATTTGTGAGAATCCGGTACTCTAATACCAGTCAGGTTTTCTAGGAGCAGGTGGGAGGGCATCAGGAGTTAAGCTGGATTCACTGAAGACATTATCAACCACCTCTAAGATTGGAGGGTTGGCCAAGGGTCTGTGCTGGGGCAAGTATAGAAACCTCTTCGTGTTTTCTTAGACTGAGGGAAGTCCCTGGGATTCCCAGTGGAAATGATCCCCGAGGTTGTGAAGGGTTTCCCCAAAGGAAAGATCTTCTGGTGGGGAGGCAAAAGGAATGGACTCCTCTGCATCTGAATCCTCATAAGCAGCAAGAGGTTGTTGTTCCTCTTAAAAATCTGAATAATCAGACTCCTCAGAATCCTGTTCTGTCAGTATTTCAGGAGAAAGGTCTCTTTTCATTTTAGAAGATGTGACCTGACTACCCCTGATAAGGATGATAAGATCCTCTGCCATTTTAAGCATTTGCGCTTGCGGTGGTGGAGAAGGAGTAAAATGGTGGTTAGAGGTAGTTTTCCTAGGAGTGGCCTTGCCTCTAGGCCTAAAAGAGTATCCATTGGACTGAGAGAAACGGTAGTCAGAGAAGACGTCGTTTTTTGTCTAGATTCAGTAGTGCGAAAAACCTCCTCTGAAGCCGGTGCCTGCGTCGCAGGTCCAGACCCAACCAAGGCAGAGACAACCAAAGGCTCGGAAGACAAAGAAGATTTCTGCGGCATACCAGACTTCGAAAGGGTCTCAGTAGAGGCCTGCGAAGGTACCGAACTGGGCATCAGGGGCTGCGAAGGCACCTCACTGAATTCCGGAGAAGTGACGACCTGCTTAGCGGTAGAGTCATTGGAAGGCTTAGCCTTGTGTGGTCTGTCTCTATCTGTATCCTTAATATTTTTTGGAATGTCTATGGATTGTTGGCTGATGGATGCCGTTTCCGAAGGCAAAGATGGAAGACGAAAATACCTGGCTACAATAAGAGCTCTATGATGAATGGTTCTCGCATTAAAAAGGGCACAGAACCAGCAATGGGGGACATCGTGGTCTAGGCCTAAACAATTGATGCAGTATGAATGGAAATCTCGGTGTGGTATTTGCTTTCCTCAGGCGAGACAATTGTTAACTTTTTCAGACATCGGTTAGTGCAAGAAAAAAGGTTCATAAGTTCATACTAGGCTATCTGCCCTAGGGCATTTATAAGCCTAGCCAGAGTGCGTTTGGCTTTCGCCACCCATTTTAAATGAATATTGCTATGCCCTTTTTCGAGGTTAGTATACTGTGCCTCTGTCTAACAGTGACACAGAAGCGATACTCGGGGTAAACCTACGATCTCCCATCCACTCATCAAGATTCCTATTGAAGAGAGTCAATGAGGGACTCTGCCTAACCTGGACTGGGATTTTATTCCAGAGTGAAGGGAGCCTCTGGGTTATGAATCTGTCCCTCCAGCATGTCCTATTTATTTCAGTGCTGAGGTTCAAGTCTCTCGAGCGTGTAGCTCGATGGGATTTGGATTTTCTGAGGTGCAGCATGTCCATTAATTCCGGGTTGGACATGGCTTTATATGTCAGGCACAGATCGCCTCTGAGCAGGCAGTATGCCACTGAGTAGAGCTGGAGTTTATTAAACCGGGCAGCATATGGCATCTGTTTGAGCCCTTTGATCCTCTTGTTGAGGTACTTTTGGGGTCTTTCCAGTTGCTGCAGGTGTCTGGTAAGGTACATCCCAAAAGGGGCATTGTACTCATTTATGGGCCTGATGAGGGATGAGTAAAGAGGCACGATGACCTCCCCTGATCTAGATGTGAATCCCTTCATGATTAGGTGGGCTATATAAAATGTTTTTCTAACCACTTTGGCCACGTGGTTTTCAAATGAGAGATTGCTATCAACTTGGGTCCCCAGGTCCCTGATTACTTCTTCCGTACTTAATGGATTACCACCTATGTGGTAATTTGTGTGCACTTTGTTTTTGCCAAAGGGGATGACTATAAACATTTTGGCGTTTAGCTTGAGGCCATGGCTCTGGCACCAGTTGTCTGTTTCTATGAGGCCCTTTTGTAGGATGCTTGTGTCGGCTGGAGAGTCGATTATGGTGCCTAGTTTGCAGTCATCTGCGAACTTGGTCAGCCACATTCCTTCTGTGTTGGCCTGTACCTCCGAGAAATATATACCGAAAAAAGAGAGGTCCCAGGACTGAGCCTTGTGGGATGCCACTTGTAACTGGTTTGGAGTCTGACATGGCTCCAGCAATTCTAACCATGTGAGTTCTGTCCTTGAGCCAGTTTGCAACCCATCTAGTGACATAGGGGTTTATATTTAAGCTGGTGAGCTTATCTATAATGCCCGAGTGGGGGTACTGTATCAAAGGCTTTTGCGAGGTCCAGGTAGGCAGTGTGGACCACCTTCCCCTCGTCAATGGCCTTGATGACTGTTTCAAAGAAATCGACCAGGTTTTAAGAGGCAGGATCTGCCCTTAAAGCTGAACTGGGTAGGCTCCAGTGTCTGTAGGTCCCCAATATCTTTATTTATGAGGTCCATAATGATCCTTTCCATAGTTTTGCAGACCATGCTAGTCAGGCTTATGGGGCGATAGTTTCCAGGATCCGTTGAGGCACCACCTTTGTGGAGAGGGACCACTGTTGCTGTACGCCACTCTTTGGGTACATATCCTGTAGAAAAACTGAGATTGAACAGTAGTTTTATGTTTGGGTTTAGCTCTTCTTGGAGTTCATGTAGGACGCAGCCCGGGACACCGTCTGGTCCCATTGATGCTGTGTGCACTCTGCTGGGATAGATATTTGCCCTTTTGGTGGGGAGGGGGGGGGGGAGAAGTTTGCGCTGAACCTGTCAGCTAGGATGTTGGCACTGTCTGTGGGTTCGGTGTATTTTTTGTCATTTTGGACTAATTCTGAACATATCTGGAAAATCCCACCCAAGTTCCTAACATAACTAAAGAAAGCCTTGTGATTATCCTTAGTGTCCTGTGCAATTTTTCTCTCGAAGCTGGCCTTAGACGATTTTATGAGTGCCCATAGTTTTTTGCTAATA
The DNA here is from genome assembly GCF_019279795.1 of Protopterus annectens. Taxonomy (NCBI): domain Eukaryota; kingdom Metazoa; phylum Chordata; order Ceratodontiformes; family Protopteridae; genus Protopterus; species Protopterus annectens. The sequence continues at coordinate 684,966,425 of NC_056725.1, forward strand.
CTGATCAGAGATGCCTTCCCTTTTTGGGATTTTGCTCTATCATGTAGCAGCTTCCTCCTCCTATTGTATAGTTTGTTTATGGCTGGGGTCCACCAGACAGGACGCCTGCCTTTGGAGGATTGGGTCTTGGTTTTATTTGGGATTGCATGATCCATGCATTCCTGAAGATGTTCATAGAATGCGTTTATAAAGGATTCTGCGGTCTGGGCCGTAGGGCTTTGAAGGATTCCACCTCTGTTTTGAGGAGTGTGAAATTTGCTTTAGAGAGGTTTTTCACTGTGGTTTTCTGGGCAGGGGGTGGGGTCAGGATGTGAATATCCAGTGAGATTAGTTTATGGTCTGATCTTACCAGTGAGGGATACACTTCTGGTCTGGAGCATGGAGCCCCCATGTTGGTGATGATCAGGTCCAGTATGTTTTCCCCTCTTGTGGGAGTGGTAACAAGTTGTTCCATAGCATTTCAGTTTATAAATTCTAGGAACCTTTGGGCTAGGGTGTTGGAGCTACAGTAATGCTCCCAGTCTATGTTTGGGTAGTTGAAGTCGCCCAATATAATGGTGTTTGGAGAGACCTTCATATTTTTCAGTGTTCTCAGGAAGGCCGAGTGGGGTTCCTGGGTTTGGGAGGGTGGTCTGTAGCAGGCTATAAACTGGAAGGCAGTTTTACCCACTGTTAGTTGCACATGGATAGTCTCTGATGCTTTGTGCTGTGCCACCAACCTGGAGGTGTGGGTATCTCTGATGAATATTGATACTCCCCTCCTTTTGTGGTTCGGTCCAAGTTTTGGGGCCGAAAAGCATGGTATGAGGTATAACCTGGTAGTGCTGGGGTGCTCTCGGGAGCCTTGAACCAGGTTTCTGTGTTACTGCACAGATATCGATGTTCTCCATGCTAAGGAGAGTTTCGAGTGCGTGCACCTTGAGGTTTAGACTTCTGGCGTTGAGTAGCATTACTCTTAGTTTCTTATCTCTTGTGATACCTATGGAGGTGGGTTTGTCTTTTGAGCCTTGCCTAAAAAAGGCACTATGGGGGTGGCAAGAGCCTTTGCCAATATCCGAAAGCCCAGGGGTGACAGGTGCAAGCCATCCCTAGCAAAGCATCATGGCTTGTCGAGCATGTCATCCCAGGCTGACAGGCATTGGATCCTCTTTGAATTACACCAATACTTAAGCCAATTGTTGAAATTGATCATCTTGTCTTCATATTGTGGCATCATTCTTGGTGAGGGTGAGATGCTACTCAAGGTCAGGATCATACCGGCCTTGGCTACATGCTCAGAGAGCTCCTCTATGTCTCTTTTCATGTAGTCCAGAGAGGTACATCTCAGGTCATTCACACCAGCATGGACAATGACTGAGTCATATTTCTACTTGCCTTGGAGTGACCTGAGTGCGTGTGTTATGTGGCGGATCCTAGCGCCCAACAGGCAGCTCACCGTGACCTTCTCCATGTTCAGCCTGGTGAGCGGGACGTCAGTGTGCCTGACGATAGAGCCACCTATTACAAGTGTATCAGGTGTGTTGTTTAGCCTTAAGGGCTGTGACTGTTCGGCACACTGGCTTTGTGAGCTATGTGTTGCACGTGTTTTGTTTTGGGGTAGAGGTTGCTTGGGTGTCTGCTTTGGAAGTCTCTGCTGCTTAGGCAAATTTTTATTTAGAGCCGAGTATGTTTTTGAGTGTTTATGTGTTTGGTTTGCTGTCGTAGTAGGTCTATGTGAGACTGGAATTGTAGTGAGTGTGGTTTCTTTCTCCTCCTGACTGGTTACGCCAGTACTGCGTTGAGAGAGCTTAGCCTCCAGTTTGGCTATATGGTTGCATCTCTCACATGTGTTGGAATCTGTTGGGAGGAGGAGAGGGTTGTCTGTGTACATGAGGCAGTTGTAACATTGCCTCAAGATTCCCAAATTCACCAGCTGGACCGGAGAGGAGATTGACAACTGACCTTTGGACATGCTCGAATAGTATTGGGAATTCCTTTACAATTGAAAAGAGGGCCAATGGGAAACAATGTACTCAAGGGGAGTTTGTGAGGGTGTAGTGCTTTTAATTTTTTAGTGCTGACTTATAGAATTGCTTTAGTGAGCAAGTGCCAGGCTTTAGAGTAGGAATAGGGTGTTTATTATGAGAACTAGATCAGTTCTAAGGGAAAAAGTGAAGAGCAGACTTTGTGGAGCCGAGAATGGTTTAAACCCAATTAAGCGGACCTGCCAGATGCTGCGCTATGTGCAAAATCGCGCAAAGCCGCGTCAAAGCGGGTTTTATACAGGGGGACTTGAAAGAGCTAGAAATTGGCCCAAAACAGCCAATAGGACTACCAGATTCTTGTGCTGGGAACACTCCTCCAGGGATAGATAGGCTGCTTTAAGCTCCCCACTGCCACTGGTGAACAAAGAAGCCTCCCTTTATCCAACAAAGGAAATGGGCAACACAGGAACTTTCCAAAAGTCCAGAATACAGCAAAGCCTGTATTTGGACTACTCTAGGTCAGGAAAGATGGGAAACTAGGATAATTTTTTTTTTCTTTTTTGCAACAAACAGCAGGAAAATGCAATAAATATGTAACACAGGCTAGCGCACTTCAGTGTGTAGCCTCAACAGGTAAATGCAACAAACAGGACAAACTTTAAAAGTGCAGGTGCAAAAACAACTTTAAACAGTTTAAAACAGTTCAAGAAGCAGAAATACTTGCCCCTTAGCTTTAGACATTTTCAGCTGTAATTCAAACTCTGGTAGCAACCGACCAGCACACTTGCGAATTGTTTATGCTACAGGCTTCCAAGGCAAGAAAGACTGATGTAATGGTGTCAGCTGCCTTCCTTTATAGCACTGATGACCTGACGTCAGACAGCAAGCGACAGCAGCCGACGCAGAAAATCACTGACTCCGGTATTTGGGCCGGCCGAGAGCTACCACAGGTGATGACTGCAACAGTGAAACACGAAGAACATCATATAGTTGATGTTCCCTATCATTAATGTCTTAAAGAGAATTTCATTGAATTTTCATTCAGTGCTCTGCAGTAGTAACAGTCATTTTTGTTTGTAATTATTTTTTTTAAATTTAGATCATTAGCTTACACAGAGAAAAATGTATTTCTTCAGCTCTATATCCCAGTATACAAACATTGGAAATATCCTTTCCCAAAATCAGATTCCAGAGTGGCCACTTATTTCATTTTCTGTCAACATGCGTATCAATCACATTACCTAATATGCAATTTCTCATTTGTAGTGTAGTTTTTTTTTTTTTTGTGCTCTATTATCATCCTGGATGCTGACTTGGACACTTGGAGACCCAAGGGCCTACAGTGCCTTCTCCATTAGGCATATATATTAATGAGCATTCTTGCAAGAAAACTGCCATGTGGATGGAGCTTAGTACAGCAAAACATATGCCAAGCCCATATACTGCATGTCATGTACCTCTCTTTCTCCTGTAACTGCCAAAACTGCAGCAGACCAGACCAGCTCACTCTTCCCAGGATGGTTAAGCCAGCATCCTTCTCTCACTCACATCCTCCCTTATTGGCTCCTTTAGTTCCAGAGTCACTGACCCGTTCACTCTCATACCTGGGTCACATTCTAGACTTTGTTTCTCTGCACCACAGAGCTGAAAAAAGAGGATTGATCTGTCTACTAGTTTACACCTTTGTTTTTTTTTTTTTTTTGTTTGTTTTTTTTTGTTTTTTTTTTTTTTAAAGTACTGGTCTTGGGTTCACCTACTCCAGCCTTCCAGCATAAAACTAGGGAATGTTAACAGGAATGAGTTATGAATAGTAATCATAATAGTTGATATTTCAAGAATTTTAAATCTTGGTTACTAAATTTAGTCTTCACAGATGCTAGTTTCTCCTTCAGAGATGTGATTAATTTGTTCACTGTTGCAGTCATCACATTTGGGTTATCCCTGCCAGAGTAGCCCTCAGCTGGCCCGAATACCAGAGGCTTAGTACTTCTGAGTCTGTTGCCGTCATTTCAGGACTGACGTCAGGTCATCAGTAGTATAAAGTAAGGCATCTGATGCCATTATATCACTTTTTCTTGCCCTGTCAGGAGCCCCCAAGTGGGAGCCAGGATATGGTGGAAGAACCCCACCAGTAGAAAGTAAATACCAAAAAGTTCCTTGTAAGGAGAGAGAGAGAGTGAGAGACAGAAGAGGGGGATGGAGGAGGGAAACCAGGACTGCAACAGTGAATATACTAACATCTACATTATCACATTTGGGTTGATTCCCAAAGCTGAGGAAAAGGGTGGAGGCAGTCAAGGAGACTGGGGGCTGGTTAGGATGCCCTGCAAGACTGCAGTGGCAAAGCCTGCCCTGGATTTGGAGAAGATAGGCAGGTGGTAATTCTTGGTAAAAGTGTAAACAGATGTCCAGGTGGCAGCCTCCAGGAAGTCCCTGGTGGGGACTCCTCCGAGGAAAGTTGCAGAGGTGGCAGCTGCTCTGGTAGAGTGAGTCCTGACCCCTTTAGGGGGAGGTTTTTCATGTTGCTTGTAAAGGAAATGGATGCAGTGTGCTATCCATTTGGAAATGGTTTGTTTGGAGATGGTGTTGCCCTATGCCCGTGCAGCACAGCTGACCAGTAATTGATCAGTCTTTCTGAATGATTTAGTCCTGTCTAGATAGAATCTGAGCTGCCTGTGCACATCTAGAGTGTGCAGGATCCTTTCCCCCTTGTTTTGTGGGTTAGGGAAAAAGGTGGGCAAATGAATGGATTGGTTGAGAGCCGCACTGGACACCACTTTGGGCATGAAGGATGGGTTAGTCCTGATGGACACCATGTCAGCATGGAAGATGAAGTGCTTTACAGCCATGAGGGCTTGTAGCTTGGAGACTCTTCTGGCTGAAGTGATGGCCAGAAGAAAAGCTGTCTTCCAGGAGAGAAACTTTAACTCTGCTGAAGATATTGGTTCAAAGGGGGGGCAGTGTGAGCTTTTCCAACACAAAGTTTAGGTCCCAAGCTGGGGTAGGTGCTCTTCTGGGTTGCCTCAAGTTGCCAGCCCCTCTTAGGAACTGTTTGATCAGAGGGTGTGAGAAAAAGGGGGTGTTCAGTGTGGAAATGAGCAGAGATAGCAGAGGCATGAATTTTAATAGAGGAAAAGGAGAGACCACTTTCAGGATGAGAGGTAGGGAGGGCAGTACAGTATTGGCTCCCTTAGCCGGAATCCAGGTGCAGAACCTTTTCCATTTGTCAGCATAAGACATTCTAGTGCTAGGGCGTATAGCCTCATGTATAACATCTAGAACCCGTTTACTGAGATTGGCAGATTGATCAGTGGTCAGGCAATAAGCCAGGCTGCCAAACTGAGGGTCTGCAACTAGGGATGCACAAATTTTCCTTCCCTCTGGGTGAGATGCCATGGTGGCAGTGGGGACAGGCTGCGCAGCAGTGGGTACCAGTGCTGGCAAGGCCATTCTGGAGCAATCAGAATTGTCCTTGGTTTTTCCTCCCTTATTTTGAACAGTATCCTGGTGATGAGAGGTAGTGGGGGAAACGCATAGACCGAGAGACTGACCCAGGGTATGGATAGGGCATCCACTTTCCAAGCCATGCAGTGATGTTGCCTGGTGCAGAACTTACTGAGCTGATGGTTAGTGTGGAAGGCAAAGAGTGCCCCATTTCTGAGCATTAGAGTGAAGGTTCTTTGGTCTACCTGCCACTCATGTGGGTCCAGAAGATTTCTGCTTAAGTGGTCTGCCAGAGAGTGTAGAGAGCCTGGCAGGAATTGTGCTAACAGGTGGAGTTGCATGGCAGAGGCTGTGTGCCAAAGGATCATGGCCAGCCTGCATATAGGGTAGGAGTGAGTCCCTCCCTGCTTGTTGATATACCACATTACAGTGGTGTTGTCTGTTTTGATCAGGAAAGCCCCTGAGGACAGAAGGGGCCTGAAAGCTGTCAATGCATGGTGGACAGCTAACATCTCTTTTTGGCTGATGTGCAGATGGATTTGCTGTGGGCTCCATTGGCCCTGTATTCACCTGCCGTCCAGGTGTGCACCCCAGGCATAGTCTGATGAGTCTGTGGTGAGGGTCTGGGCGGCGGGGTGGTGGTGAGAAAAATAGTCCCTTGTGGAAGCATGCTGCTGTCCACCAAAGAAAATCTTTCCTTAGGCAAGGTATAATTGGTATAAGAGTTTCCAGGTCTTGAGAGTACTGACACCAAAGGCATTTTAGATACCACTGAAGTTTCCTCATATGCAGTCTGGCATATGGAATGAGTAGAATGCAAGATGCCATGAACACCAGAGCTTGCAGGATTTTCCTTGCTGATAACTGGGGTCTGGTGGCTAGTTGAGAGAAGCAGGCTGTCAGGTAAGTTTGCTTTTCTGGTGTAAGGAATGCCATCTGGGATGTTGTGCCCAGGCTTGCTCCTAGGAATATAATCCTTTGGGTGGGTACTAGTTTGGATTTCTTTTCGTTGACAGTGTACCCTAGGGAGGTCAATAGGGACTTTACAAAGGCCAGGTGCTTGAGCAGCTTTTCCTGTCTGCCGGAATTAGGCAGTCATTTAAGTATGGGTAAATTTGGATATTCAGTTTCACAGAAACAGAAGTTTCTGCATTCTTGACAATTTCAGCTAAGAAATTAATTCGACCAAAGGAAACTCATAATAGTTACCACTACAGTACATAATACTGCTTTTGCAACAGACAAAACAAAATAAAAAAATGTGAAACAAAGCTCTTTAGAAAGCCAATCCAATACTGGTCCAGGGCAATATGTTTTTTAAATGGTGGTATTTAAAAAGTACTGTATGATGCATTCCATGGCCTTACATGCTGGGTTTGACAGACTAATTACTGTATTGCTACTGCAGTAGTGATCATCTGAACATTTGTTATGGCAAATGTATTTACACAACTGTTCTATGTTCATCTTTTCATTATTGCTGCAGTAGTCTTAGCTATATGGGTAGATTAACATAGTGTAACCTGACTGGGAGGAGGAGGAAGAATGAGTGTCCAGGAACCCCTGGAAAAAGGTCCTAGCAAAGCTTGTCCTAGATCTGGAGAATGAATCCAGTTTGTAGTGCTCTGTAAAGATATTACAGAGGACCCAGTTGCCACTTCCACAATAATTCTAGTACCCAACCCTTTCTGGAAAGCCACAGAGGAAACCAAGACCATAGCAAACTGCCTGGAATTATCTTCTTGTGGTGGGTAGAAGCAAGAAACAACCATTTGGACAGACTCTGACACATGCTGTCTTTTCTTTTTATCGTTGCAAGAAATGAATAACTGAGCAGAGGTTCTTGAAACTACCGGTTTTGTCAAGACAATATCAGAGTTGTCTGTAGACATCCAGAGTATGGAAAATCCTTTCTTCCTCATTTTAGGCTCTATATAAAAAAAAAAAAAAAGGGATGGATATATTTGCTCTAGTTAAATATTTAAATGAAAAATTAGCTCTTAAGGAAACCCTATCTTTGTGGAAAATAAGGATGAGCTTTGTGCAACTCAGACACTCTTTCGTGCATAAGTCAGAGCAATCAACAAAAAATGTTTTTTCATGTTAAAAACCTCAAACCACATTGATCAGTTGATTCAAATGGAGCAAGAGAATTTTCCCAAAACAAAGTTAAGATACCACAGAGAAGCCACCTGTTGTCTAGGATGCTTGGGTAAGCAGCATCCCTTTCAAAAACATTTTTACATGGGATTATATTAAAAGAGGGACATCCATGGGCAGACACGGTGAACTGGCCAACAACTGTACCTTGATGGAACAATAAGAAAGGCCAAAAGATAACTCGCAAATATTGTAGAACCACAGAAACACTACCCTTAGAAAAGGTCCTGGTACTTGGTCTTGGCAACAAATAGAAAATCTTTTCAATTTGGTAAGATATGGATTTCCCGGTATCGGGTTTTATTACCTCCTTTAATACCTTCTGCACAGTATCACAAAATAGGTGCCTAAAAGGTATTAAAACCACCAACCAAATAATTAGTTTAAGTCATTTCAAGTGGCACTGTATCAAGCAACCCCTGTCTTGTATGAGTAGGTCCAGTCTGTGAAGAAACTTGGGATAACTGCCCTTGGTCATTTCCAAAAGGGAGAACCACTGTTGCCTGGGCCACAAGGGAGTCACCACAATTATTTTTGGAGTCCTTCTGAATCTTCAGAATGACCCTGGATTTTCTGTTCAAAGGTTGGAAGATACGGAGACACTCCTTTCCAAAGAAAAGAAAAACGTTATGTACTTACCATAATGTTCCATCTGTGTTCTTCCTCAACGAGTGGGTTCGAATCCAAGCCACAGGATCTGACTTTGCCGATCCTAATGCTCGCAGCCACCTGATCTCTCAAGCTTCTCCCTTACCCACAATGCACCTAACCAATTACCTCAGATCTTGTTTGCTGCTACATTAGCACAGGAAGATTAACAGAATAATGGAAAGCCATATCCAGAGTTATACATCCATATAAAATATACATGTTTAGAGACCATGCAAATAATTGTTCCCCCAGAAGGGGGTTGTTGGGAGGGGAGTTGAGGAAGAACGAAGATCAACAACACAGATGAAACGTTATGGTACATACATAACTTCTTTATCTGATGTTGTCAGTCGTCATTCTATCCTCAACGAGTGGGACAGCGTCCCTAGCTACTTGTATAGAGGGTGGACTCAAGGAAGGATATTCTTGTGCACCATAGAGCCAAATGATGCCCTATCTCTGGGGACCAGATCAAACTTGCAATGAGTGATAAAGGTATGAGGAGTATCCCAAGTTGCTGCTGCACAAATATCGTCCATTGACATCCTTGACTGAAAAAACATGGGAGTAGCCATGGCTAGTGGAGTGTGCTTTCAATGGATGTGAAAGAGAAATGCCCAATTTAGCACAGACAAAGGAGATGCAATTTGTCAGCCACTTTGATAGGATAATTTTGGAAATCAATTTTCGCAATGTTAGTCCTTTGGTCTGCCTTCCCGATTTCTTTCTGTTCTATGCAGATAGAATTACATTGTCTATGAACATCCAATAAATGTAAGACATTTTCCTTTGTTGGTAAACTTGGGGAAAAAACACTGGCAAACTGATAGGATGGGTTGGTATGCAAGGTCACTCTCTTTGTGAAAAATCAAGTAAGGGGGTTTAGAAGATAGTGCTTGGATCTCAAAGATTCTTCTTGCAGAAGTAACCACCACCAAGAAAATTGTTTTCCATGAAATATATTTAAGGTCACATGTAGCTGTGGGTTCAAAGGGAGGTGAAACATCAAATTCAAGTCCCATGGAGGTGTAGGGTCTTTAAAAGGAGGCTTTAGAAGAAGCATCCCTTTTAAGAAGGCCTTGCTCAATTTGTGAGAAACTATGGATGGGCCATTCAATCGTGTATGGTAATTTGAAATTGCTGCTAGCTGTACTCTAACAACTGAGGTACTGGCATCATTTTGAAAAAGGTGAGCAAGGAAATCTAAAATGTGATCAATGGGAGCTAAAAAGGGGTCAAGATTATGTTGCTAAGCCCAAAATGGAAAACCTTTTCCATTTACTTGAATATGTTTTCCTTGTCGAGGGTTTATGGGAAGACAAAATTATACGTCGGACAGCCAGCTTGAAATTTGGACAGCCAGCTTGAAATTTGGTATATCTGGTGTCACATCCTGTCGGGTGAGACAGAAGGTCAGAGTCAGAGCTATGTTCCATGGTGGTTGAACCAGGTAAAGCCACAGGAAGGGAAACCAAATTTGTCAAGGCCAATAGGAGGCAATGAGGATCACTGTGCTATTCGACCTGCAGAAATACATCAACAGGGTTGGCAGGAAGGCATAAATGAGGCCTGGGGGGGTGATCATGAAGTATAGCATACTTCGGGGACTGCCTCTGTTGGGGAATTTGAGCAAAGTAGTTGCTGCACTTGTTGTTTAGGGGAGAGGCAAAAAAAAGATTGCAGAATGGCTCGCCCCACTGATGGAAAATCTTATCTGCCACTTTCTCTTTGAGGGACCACTCATGTGGAAGAAGAATGCACCTGCTCAGTTTGTCTGCAATCACACTAGATCTCCACAGAATGTGTGTTGCTAAAAGAAAGTGATCAGAAGAGTTCACCCACTGGCAGATCCTGAGTGCTTCTCAACACAATGGGTAAGTTTTGGTTCCCCAATGTTTGTTGATGTACCAGATGACTGACATGTCCATTTGAATCACAATTATCCCAGAGGGAAGAACATCTTGAAATGCTTGCAATGCCAACAGCAGTACTCTCATCTCTAGGACATTTATATGTAAACTGGCCTCTTCAGGTAACCAAGTATCCTGGACAGTCTTCCCAAGATAATACCCCCCCCATCTTATCTGAAAAGCATCTGTGGTCACTATGGCCTTGGGCTGTTGGGAATGAAGGGACGGCTATTGAGCAGTTGATCAGATTGGATCCACCAGTAGAGATCTCTTTTGCAAGTGTTTGTTATTTTTATCTAATACGACACTGACTGATGGAAGAGTGACCACTGAGTAGCCAACATCCACTGGCGGATCGCATGTAAAACTTGTCCAGCGGAACTAAGGTTATCACTGCTGCCATGAGGCCTAGAGATCAGAGATCTGTGCGGGCTGAGATACACGTGTTCTCTACAACCTTCTTGACCTGTGATCTTACTGTTTGAACTCGGTGTGGTGGAAGGGAAGCAATGACTGTCTTTGTGTTGAGCAGCACTCCAATAAAATCCAATGTCTGAGTTGGTTAAAGTTGTGATTTGCTGCAGTTTATGGTTATTCCTAGAACAGCACAGATGTGGAGAACCTGATCACTTGCATGTGCGAGTTGATGCCTGGTCGGGTGGTAATGAGCCAGTCATCCAGGTAGGGAAACACCCAGAACTCCTGCAGTCTGAGGTAAGCCACTACTACAGCCATGCATTTGGTGAACACCCCGGGGGCTGTGGTGAGTCCAAAAGGCATTACTCTGAATTGGTAATGACTGGCTCCCAGCCGGAAGCATAGGTACTTTCTGGATCACCTGTTCATTTTTAAGTGATAGTAGGCATCCTGAAGATCTATCGAGCACATCCAGTCGTTCTTGCCCAGAAAGGGGAGAAAAGATTTAACTGTGACCATTCAGAACTTAATTCAGTGAACAAATTTGTTTAGATTTGCGAGATCCAGAATTGGTCTCCAGTCCCCTGTCTTCTTTGGCAATAAAAAGAACCTTGAGTAAGTTCCAGATCCTATCTGGTCTGGTCTGGTGGGATCTCTAGGATGACTTTTTTCTAGCAGCTTTTGAATCTGAATTGCTGCTTGATCACTCTGGGTGGAACATCAGGGATTTTTCTGGGAACTGGTGGTGGTAGGGAAAATAGTATTGTATAACCTCTGGATATACTCCTCTGCACCCAAGTATCTTTTGTTAAGTCTAGCCTGGCTCTCTGGTGCAGGGATAAAAATCCCCCATCTCCAGAGGTGGACAGTTGGGCCTATGTTCAGGAGCTCTGGTAGGATTTATCAAAAGAAAGATTCCCCGGAATCTGATTTTGTGGGCCACCTCTGCCATGAGGGTGATAACATCCATTGGAGTCCCTCCTCTGCTCCAGGGGGCACTTCCTCCACGCGTGTCATGGAAAGGACCTTGGGACTTGAACCACATGGCCACTCCACTGATTCCCGGAGTAGGATCTTTGGGGAGATGAAAAATGTATGCCCACAGTAGACAAAGTCTTTACATTCTTCTCTAACTTGGACAGCTTTTCTTTCATCTTAGGGCCAAAAAGAGTAGTTCCATCAAAGGCAGCATTAATGAAATTGGACTTAAATGGTTCTGCAAAATCGCACAAGAACATCCAGGTATGCCTCCTTATGGAAATGTCTGAAACCGCAGTTCTTGAGGTCCTTTCCACTATGTTGAAAACTAACCTCATGGAACTATTGGATATTGATTGTAGAGTTGCCAACTGAGATGTTACCAAATGTTGAACCTCTGCAGACAGTTCCTGAGAGAGTATTCTGAAGTCTAATAAAGTGTGCCAAATAGTTCAGTGACCACAAGGCAAAGGTCACTGAAGCAAAGACACGCTTCCCCAGTCTGTCCATCACCCGTGACTTTCTGTTGGGGTGATGGACAGTGGACCTCTCATTGGCTAGTTCTTCACTTATGGCCACCGCAATGACCATCGCATTAACTGGAACCCCTTTCCTCCAAAACTGTCTGTCCGGAGGTGGTGCTATTAATCCAGTCTGGTCTCCAAAGGTATGGATTCTATGTAGTCAGGCTCCTTCCACGCCCTAGACTCTGGGGACCCTTTGCCCTTGATGAAATCCAGGTCTTTGATGACTGACTCCTGGGGGGAGTCTAGGTGCTTCCTCTTGCATGTCCTCTTCCTGGGCACTTCCTCAGTGAGATGTTCTGGGGAAGTCTGGGAAGAGGAAGTCAAAATTCCCTGGGAGGAAACCTGAGATTTCAGTAAAGAAAGTCACGGTGGAGAAAGCTGTTAAGGCTCCAGGCGCTGGAGCATCAAGGTGGAATATGTAGGATCGAAGGGGGAAGGTTCCATCAGGACTGCTGAAGCAGTGAATGCTCTCTTCATAGCCTCGAAGGCAGTGCTTAAAGGAGCTAGAGAAAAGCTCTGATCTGAGAAATCAGGTTTCTGAATCATCCCCTCTCTCTGATCCACTGGCACCACCCCCAAGGTGGAGGCCGAAGCTGAACTGTCCAGTGCAGAGGCACCGAGGAACAGAGACAGAACTTCGGAGTCAAATGATGTGCCCTGGACCCATCAGGCAGGCTTTGAAGGCTTTTTCGCATCCAAAAGGATCAGAGGTCTCAGAGATGATGTCAGACTGAAGATACAGAGATACTCCGATCCAAGACTGATGGATTTGGCTGACTGGAATCCTGAAACTCTAGGGCAATGAATGGTGTTAGAGAAGGAACTTGCAAGGGCTGTGTGGTGGAAGGTCAGGTAACCTGACCCAGAGGGGGAGGCACCCAGGAAAATACAATTGGCTCCTGTGCCAATAGGCTCTTCCTCACCACTCTCTCCACATTCGCTTCTGTGAGACTCCTGGAAGAACAAGTAAATGGAGGGGGGGATACTGGCCTCTGCAAAACAAAGGTGATGGAAGCTGGTCAGGAACTGGGTCAATTGATGGAGAATATCTGGTATGAGGACAATATAGACTCTACAAAGGTTCTGTCTGATCCAATGATTTTCCTTCTGATCTGACTTAGATTGTGCCAGACCTGTAATAGTCGATTTGAACGTCATAGGATCCAAGGAAGCAGTTGGATCCTGAATTCTCATCTTTTTCTGATCCAGGGTTGAGACCAGGATGTTAAGCACTTCAGGAAGAGTCTTTAGAAAATTTTGATGACGTGGAAGGCTTCGACTTTGGAGACTGGGATATGGCTTCTCCAAAAGAGGAAGGGAGGGGACCTTTTAATATCAATTTGTTTTTAAACTCTGTTAAAGCTCACAGATTAAATCTGTGGCAAATCGAGCAGTTTTCCTGCAAGTGTAACGGACCCAAGCATTTCACACAAAGCGTGTGTGCATCTGAGAGCAGCAACTCATGCCCACATTTGCAGGATTTCTTGAAACCCACAGATTTGTCAGTCATCATGCAATATCCAAGTCAAATAATGATAAGTAGAAATTCTTGTAGAAAGGCAATCCAAAGTAGAAAAGGTAATCTCTTCTTTTTTTTTTTAAACAGAGAGGAAGAACGAGAGGAATACCACCAATGGTATGAAGAAATACAACCAGATTGTAAAGGAAGGGAGATCCTAATGATAGTACCTAGCAGCATCAAGTACGAGAAGGAAAAACGGCAGCAACAGCAAAAGGGAAAAAGGTTACAACACTATAAGAAAAGGAGGATACCAACAATAACATGTAAAAAATTTATGACAAAGTCTTACGGGCAAGGGAGAAAAACAGCAAAGATGCTAGCCACAAAAAAAAAAAAAAAAAAAAAAAAGACTAAAAGGTTAAAACTAAAAATAATATGGACCAAAAAAAAAAAAAAAAAACTTGAACTTCTCTAAAACAGCTTGAGAGAAACTGGTAGACCATATCTGATAGCTAGAAGTGGCAAACGAGATCTGAAGCAATTGGGTAGGTACACTGTTGGTAAGGAAGAAGGTCGATAGATCTGGTGCTTTAGCATTGCCCAAGTTGGATCCAATGGATCTGGAACTGTCTTTTTTGTTCCAACGACCCTGCACTTTTATCCCCACAGACACTGCTCCCCAAGCAAAGTCTGAGGCTTCTGTTGTAACAAACTGTGCTGGAGTTGGAAGGGAAAATGGCAAACATGGATTGAGATAAAATTGATCCCTCTAAAGAATTTCCCTTAGCACAAGTCCCAAAATAGGAAATTGGAATGTAGGGGTTGTCGAAACTGGGCCATACTGATTTTAGATGCCAGTGAATATTGTTTGTGTGGACTCTTGCTAGAAGAATCATGAAAATCATAGCTGCTATGAATCCTAGTATCCTGAGACATTCCCTTATTGAAACTTGTTTGAGTGGGAAAACTTAGGAGCTGATCTAGATACAGACCTGCTTTTTTCCCCTAAGGGATAAAAGGTCTTTGAAATGAGGTACTTAGGAGACACCCTCAGAAAATAATCCTGTGAGGAATCTAGACTTTTAGATGTTCTCCTGAAACTCCAGTCCATGAAGGAGATCTCTCACCACAGTGTAAGATTCCAGACAAGTCATATCAAATAAGAATAATGTAAATACCTTGCAGTCTGCAGTAGGCCATCACTGGAGCTAGACACTGTAAATATCCTTGTAACACTAGATAATCCAAATGGTAATGCAGAGAACTGAAATAGAAACTCTTAAGAAACATCTGAAATCTGGTACTACTAGAATGGATAAGTATCTTTTAAATCTACAGTCACCAAAAAACTTAAGGGAATGAAAGATTACAGGTCACGAAGACAGAACATTTGCTAAACCCACAAAATTGTTTAAAAAGGAAATATCTAGTAATGGTCTCCATGAAGCTTCCTTTTCTGGCACTAGAAACATTCTTGAATAAAAGCCTCTTTTTATCTGAGAAGGAGGAACAACTATCATCCCCTGTGTTAGCAGACTCTAAATGACAGGAGGGAAAAGAGAGGTTTGATTTAACTGGTGAGGAGGAATCCCCTAATAAAAAGGAAGGAGTCCCACTGCCATATATATCCATGATGAATCACTCTTGGAACCCATCTGACTGAAACTACTGCTGCCACACAGAAAAACAGGCTAAGATTTTTGGGGAAGAATTAATGGCTTGCCAGGGTGGGAAAGAGGTTGAATTTTGAAGAGTCATTCAAACTCGTTAGACACTACTTTATTCTGGGGAGGCTCCTCCCTTTTTCTTGCAGCCTCCCTACTACTATATTTTAAAAAGTCTATGTTGCAGTGTTACCATTAAAATCCTTTACAAATTTTGAGAAGGAAGGCTGAAAAATATCTGGTTCCCTCTCTCATTAAACTTTTTAAGGACTTCTACAGTAAATGATCCCAAGACTAGACTACCTCCCTATCTACGTAAACATTCAAAATTTCATCTAACATCCTGACAAATATTTTGAGTAGGCAACTAAGCAAATCTCTAAACAGTTCAGTAGCAGCAGCTCTAGAAGTAGCATTGGATGAATCATAAGCACATTTCAAAGGGTGTGTACGGTCACGAGTCATACAAGCAATTAGGTTACACAAAGATATTTTTTCCTCAGATGAGAGAAAAGATGCCATAATATTTCTTATACTCTCATAAGAGGCAACCATAACTTTAACATAAGAGCATGACAACTGAATTCTAAGAATAAAAGTGCTGTAGAAAAATATACTTTTTCCCAAAATCTTTCAAAGGCTTTCCTATCCTTGTCAGAAGGGGTGGAACTGGCATTAACCATATGTTTAGTAGCAGCTGTGTTTACCAAAGAATTTAGTGCTGGGTCTTATCTGGTGTTAGAAAATAAAAACTTATCAGACAGAAGAACTTTCTACAATTTATGTGTTTTCTTAGAGGCAGCAGGCTGGTCATAAGGCAAATTACAAGCTGTAAAAATATATCTTCTGACAAAATCTTGCAGGTTCAGGAAATTTCAGTTGCAATAACTCATAATTCAAGACAGTGAAATATTATGTTCACAGTGAAAAAATGATTACTTCTTGATATTCTTTCAGAAAAAGAAAATGCTTCCAAGGTACTATCAGAAGAGAGACACTTTAGAGAATCAGAGACTTCACATTCATGTTCATGTTCAATGTCTGGACATCCTTAGACATTAAATAATTCCCTTTTCTGATACTAGAGACAACAGAAATGCAAGGGCTAAAACTCCAGGTTTATTTCAGGCTCAAGCCCAATTAATCACTCATGTCCAAAAGAGAAGAAATAGGAGAAGACAAGTGTCTCTCTTTTTGTCGGGAATTTTTGAATCATCAAATCTACTTTTCATAGCCAACACCTGACCTGGGCTACTTTTCATAGCCAACCCCTTGGCATAGGCATCCCAGTCTGTCTACGAAAAGAGGTATTCTCCAATCCTCCTTCTTGCAAGACCAACAAGAAAGATTCTCCCTTGCTGCCAAAGGCATTCCAATAAGTGCAGAAAAATCCATGGTGGCAGTATAAACTGCACCAGAAGGAGCCAAGGAAAAAGATGAATGGTCTATGGAACCAGGAATGGCCACTGCAGAATATACCATCTGCAGCGGAGGCTACTGAGACGCCTGCTGAGGAGTCAAAGTATGCTTTGAAAAGTTTGGCATAGCTGGAAGAAGGAAGATCCAAGGAACCGGTAGGATGTTCCATCATGAAGTCGAAAAAAGATGCATAAATCCCAGGAAAGCTTGGCAACAATAGCTGGTGGAAGACTTAAGTATTACAGAAGTAATTTCCACCAAAATACACAGTGAAAAGCACTTTAAAATACTTGCAAAAGTAAGACCCATGACTTTTACATAGGGAAAACTGTTTCAACACCTTTTTTAAATGAAAAGTAAAAAGTAACACTCCTGTTAAAAAGTGACTAATGTAACATGGAAGTCTATATAAACACTTTTGCCAAGCATAACACTACATTTTACAGAAAAAGTTCACTTTATATCATAAAATTAAAACGCAGAAGTTTTCTTGGAGGGGAACCTATCTGCCCAGCAATGGTGAAGCATTAGCGGAATATCGGTCCTCAAAAGCCCACAACAGGAACTCTCTTCAATGGCAGCAAAGCTCTGTAGGTTTTGCATCCAAACTACTCTTTCTTCAGCTCTGCTTGAGCTGGTGATGGTTTTAGTGAGTGGGAGGTACCCTTAAGCTTTGCAGGCTGGACAGCTATTATTTCATTTGCAAGATATAACCCATATAGTTAAGGCTAGTGCAGCAGTGATCAAATGATGATCAGCTAATGCCATTCACAGACTTTATCCCTGATCTAAGATAAAACCTGTATAGTTTTTAGCATGAATTAATCTTAAGGGTCTGTTAATGCAGAAGTAGAAATGGTTCGACTACATCTTATATTTTCTTAGAGATATTTGAATATGAAAATTACTGTGATAATTTATATAGTTTTAACGTAAGTATGTGGCGTGGTAAATTATTGAGATGACAAGCAATTAACTTCAGTCTGCTCACAAACGTTATTAAAATCTTTAAATTCATGAAGATTTACATTCAAATTTACAAATAGGACCAATAATTTCCTAAATTTATGGCAGAGTCTTTGCAGTATATGCAAATTATTGTCAGCTTAACAACCCCTTTTATGGCTAATATGCATTTGCACCTTCTCACTGTTCCACTTGTACACAAATGGATTGAAAAACTTGTCACAGACTGGCACATACTGGCACAAACACTGTGTTATCTTTCTATATATTTTCTTGATGAAATAAATGGTATTTTTGAGAATAACTAAACAATACTTTGATTACATTTTTCGTGTCTTCTGAAAGATTACAAGATAGTGTGTGACTTGTGTTTTCATATTTGATAATGTAATAACTTACAATAAAATTTAAATTGTTAAAAAAATATAACTCTGAAGAAGTCTATACATACAAGAGGTAATAGCTGTGTTCCAAGTTTCTTCATTCCATGACAGTTTTATTTCTAGTAAAATCACACTTGTATATCACCTCCACTGTTTCTCCTTTTTATAAGAATGGGTACTACCATCGCTGTTGGTATAGTTTTTGTGCAGCATCAATAGATCTTCCACCATCATAGGGGATATACAAGTCATTTGTGAGCAGTCATGTCTCCGTTATTAACCTTATGTCACAATTTGTATTTCTGTGCTCAGAATGCCAAAATTCCAACTTTTTGTTTAGATTTCTGGCATTTGCTGAAATAAGTTTGAGAGGGAGAATGATGTTATACTGATGACAAATACTGTAAGAAAGGGCTCTGGTTAGTTGTCAAGACTTGCAACATGCACTCTTGGCAGTGTCAGGGTCTGCGCTAATCTATGCCCCTTACCTGTATAACTGAACAAGAGGAGACCCATGCGGTCTCTTGTTTGTGATGTGTCTGCTATGCACAAGCTGGTAAGACCTCCTTAGCATATACTCTTCCTGACAAGCACAGTGCTTGTTGAGATACTTCACTCAGTGACTCAGAACATGACAGACTGGCAGAGTCATAAATAACAAATATCTCCTCAACTACTCTGTTGGAAGTGATTTTTGAACATCTCAGAATAAACATGACAACAGTAACAAATCCGTTGGCACAACTTCCCTGCAATAATCTCAGTGCAGACCCTTCTGGGCTACAGATTACTCCACACATACAAAGCCTCACCTTCCCTGCAGATGAAAGTCAGACCATCAGGAATACCATGGAGTCCTGCAGAAACTGAAGCTCCCTTATCACCCCACTCAAATGGTGGAAACACAAACCCTGCCCTCTCCACCAAAGTGCGGCCTCTAGGTATTAATCCTAGTCGCACCTCATCCACAGCATCCCTACAGTCCTTAAAGACCACAGAAACAACACTGCCTAGGTGGTTTATGGTAGCACAGGGAACTCTAGCACTACCCAAAAATGGAATAAAAAATATCTCATAATGAATGCAAGCTGTGCAGAGACTAGCAGATGGCAGAGAAGCATGTAGGATCTCTCATGCCAATACACAGTCTCTCCTTCCCTGCAGCTGAGGAACAGACCCACCTTTCACACACCAGGAGTCCTGCAGAAATATATAGAGACTTCATCCTTTGTTTTTGTTGTAAAACTCTCATCAATTAGAAAAACATACATCCTTTTACACACTAAGTGGTCCCTCCCAATAAAGACAGGAATATATACGCACACACAAACTTTTTCCCCAAAGAGTAGTGACAATTCTTCAAGAATTAAGAATTGACAAAGAAGTCCATCAACAGCAAAACAATTACTGGTTTGATCAGTCTGAAAGGAAAGGCATGGCATCTTTTCTCTCTGCTTGTATACACTTTAGCTCACACTTGTGAGGAGAAAGCTTATGTGCTGCACACAGATCAGTTAAATGCATACGACTGATCTTTCCATTTGTAAGACACATTAACAGGGTATGGACTGATTAACTGTGACTTGGTACTATGTGGGAGGTGGGAGACAGCAGTGAGAAATCTCAAATGGATAGCATAGCATCTCACTTTCAGGTTCCCAAGTCCACTAATTTCAATGCTAACCCGTAGGGTAGTAACGGATAATTAATGCACAACCAAAGTTATTAAATTAAAACCAGCAACAATCAAGACTGGAGAAAAAAAAAACAGATTTACTGAAGGTATACCTCAGGCACTTGGATGTTTTAAGTTATGGACTGGTAGTTTGGCTGAACTGGATCATTTTTTCAAATACCTGGAAAATGCAGCTGATTTTTTAAGACTTACGTTTGCAGCTCTAACAGCATTGTTAATTTTGGCACATATGGCTTAACTATTTTTGTATGTATACTTTTTCCAGTAGTTATTTACATTTCAGCTGTAATCTCACATTCTGCCAGAAAATCAGTATACTGAAGTGTCAATTATGTAGCCTTGTGTCAGACAATGAAATGTTTTCAATGAACTTCAGTTTCTGAAATGGATGCTTATGCATAGATGTATCACCAGAATTTATTAGATTCTGTTCCTGAAGAGACTGTAGTTGGTAGGAATGACAGATTTGCTCCTATTTTAAACAGGGCTATTATTTCATGTCCTAGTAGTTTTGTTAAGTACTACACAGCTAATAATTGTGTTATACAATTCTGTTCATTCCAAACCACTAAAACATATTACGGTTAAAAATTGTAAGGTGGTCCTCAAAGAATTTCTATTACACAAATTCAGTAGTGGACCAACCTTTATATATAAAGCTATGAAAAACATCAGGAGTATTTTTGAGAATAACTTATCAAAATTCACCTCTAGCTGTGGACAATGTTGTCCCAAAACTGCGGTGCACGATTATCCTAGAGTAATTTCTTGCCCTGGTCATTATAACTATACTACTGTTTTTTATGTGGCTAAGTGCACGGTTTGTGATGCTTTTCATGTACAAAAAAACTGAAAGGAGGATCAAACTGCATTTTTATAAACATTTACACAACACTTCAAAGGACAAAAAATGTTTTTTTAATAAATATTCAATTTATTGCTCAAATTTTGTACTTTGTTTTTAATTAATGAAAAGATTCCTGGATTGTGAGGTGACAACTGGGAGAACACCTTAAAATACAGAAAATGGCTTTGGCAAATCAAATGAAATTCAGGAGTACAGCCAGGCTTAAAAAAATAACATATCTTATTTCCTCAGTACTCAACATACGATTAGCAAATTGTAAAACATATTTTTAGTTTTGTTATGAATCTTAATTGACAAGTTTTGGTCCTGACGGTCACATGATTTTACTATACTATAAATTTGCTAGTGATACTGGTAAGGAGTATTCTGAAGTCCTGTATTGTGAAAGTGTTGCATCGCTCCAGCATTTGACTTTTGTTGTTTTTTAATTATTAGTTCTGTTCATAACAATGACTCTGTTACTAGCTTTTGGTTTACTAAAACAAAAGGTATGTTCTTGCCATAACAATAGATCAGTGTTGTCCTATTTTTGCCTGGTTTAACCTTTCAGGTTCTGATCCAATTTGGATCCTCCCTCAGCAGCTTCAAACCTTCAGATCCAAGGCTCTGACTCCTTCCCTACCCATAATTACCTCAGATCGAGTTTGCCCCATGTAGGAATATACTTAATAATGGTCTTAAAACTTTGTTGATGAGCTCAGTCACAGTAATTCCCAAAAAATCATGAAAACCAAGTAGTGTTCCAAAGCAAGAAGCCTTTGGAACACTACCTGTTTTTTCATGATTGTTTTTTTTATTTTTTCCTCAACACTCATTGTGGTGAGGTTGGAAAGACAGATTTCTATGCTTGTTCATTTTGAATACACTTAATGAAATTGAGAGAGACAAAAATAATTCAATGTGAATGAAGGATAACAATACCAACTGAATAAAGTGCTACTAACTTGTTAAGGTTAGAGACAGACTCCCATAGGTGCCAACTCATTCTTCCAGAAGATTTAGGTGGTAATTTGGAGGGGGGTGTGGAAGGAATGTCAAACCAGACAAAAATAGGACAATAGAGATTGTTAAGCCAAGTACATAACTTTCATATTACATGTTCATTTTCATCTGATTCAACCCTTGGAAAAGAATCCCTAGTTACATGATTTCCTAGGTGGACTTATGGAAGGATATTCTTGAGAACAGCAGAGCCAAAGGAGGACTGAGCTCTGGACTGTACATCCGGTATATAGTGAAACACAAAGGTATGTACTGTAGACCATGTAGCAGCAGCTGTGCAAATCTCAGTCAGAAAATGGTGTTGAAATTTCAACTGCTGTAGTTGCCACAGCTCTTGTGGAATGAGCTTTAGGTCTTTTGGAGAGTTTTAGACACAATTTTCCATTAACAATGGAGGAAGGGGAAGGTTCCCTTAGACTGCCCTTTGCAGAAGTCTCCTTCAGAGAAACTCTCAGCCACCTTGAAAGAGTGATCTTGGAAACTCCTTGTTTCAGCTTCAATTTAGAGAATGCAATGAATCTGACTTACATTTTACTTAGAACCAAGAACTTCAGTAAGTTGTCTATGAACGGTCAAGTGTAATGTAGTGTACATGCTCCTTTGTTAGAGTATTTTAGAAAGAATACAGGCAAATTGATGGTCTGACTTATGATGGACTTGGATGCCACCTTATGAAAGGCTAATTTTGTTTTAGGAAAAAACATGCTTTATGAAAAACCAAGTAAAGTGGCTTACATGAAAGATCTTGAAGTTCCGAAATCATCTTAGCAGAAGTACCTGCCACCAAAAGATAGTTTTCCATATTAAAAAATGTAACACCCACAGAATCTGCTGGTTCAAAGGGAGAAATGATAGCCTGAAGCATCACCATGATGTCCCAAGCAGTGACAGCATCTCTAATTGGAGGGCAAAGAAGGAAAGTTCCCTTAAGTCAAGCCTTAGACATCTTTAAAGAAAAGTCTCGTTATGGCCTATGTGAAAACTGGAAATGGCTGCCAGTTGAACTCTGACTGTTGAAAAACTTCAACCTTTTTGAAATACTTCAGATAGAAATTCCAGAATAAAAGGAAGGGAAACTGAGAAAGGATCTATACCTTCCCCATAGCACAGAAAGAAAATATTTTCCATTTGCTTTGATGCACTCTTCTGGTGCTAATTTTTGTGACGCAGCAAGAATATGAATAACATTTTCTGCAAACCTGTCTGGTCATTGTTAGAACTGGAGTAACCAAGTAGTTAATGAGATTAAATCTGGCCTATGGCTTATAGTTCAGGGTAGACTGAGCAGTTGAGACCCAAGATATGGGAACCAAACCTGTCGAGGTCAGTACAGGTCAAGGAGGATCACCTTGGCCTAGACCTTTCTGGCTTCCTGAATGGAATTTTGCAATTAAAGGAAATGGAGGTAATGCACAGAGGAGACCTGGGGGACAATTGCAGATCAGAGCATCTCTTGGTGACTGATCCTGTGGTGGGATCAGGGCAAAGTAACCGCTGCACTTGTTGTTCAGGTAGGAAGTAAATAGGTCACAGTAAGGTTGGCCCCAGGGAAGTAAATAGTGTAGGAAGAAATAACCAGGGAATGGTTATGGCTAGGCTTGTATAGGCCCTAGGGCCAATAGCCTAGTACCAACCTATGAACCTATAAGATTACATTTGCCACTGTTGTACTGAGGGACCATTCACGAGGCAAAAGAATGTGCCTGCTCAATTTGTCTGCTAGTGCAGAAGTCTCCAGAACGTGATTTGCCATCAGAAAGTGATGGGAAAACATCACCCATTGCTAAATATGCATGGCCTCTCGACACAATGGTCAAGACCTGGATCCCCCATTTGTGTTGATGCACCAGATCACTGACATGTTGTCCATCTGGATTGCAATCTCACCTGCTGGAGGAGATTCTTAAAGTGCCTGTTATGCCAAAAGGACTGCTCATTTCCAGGACATTGATGTGGAGAGTAGTCTCTAAGGATGTCCATGTACCTTGAACAGACTTCCCCTCGTAATGACCCCCCCACCCTAAAAGGGAAAAGTCTGTGGAAACTACTGCTATAGATGAAAAGTGGAGAAAACAGACTACGTGTTGTCAATGATGATGAAGAGATCCACCAGTCTATGTGAAATACTTCAGATAGAAATTCCAGAATAAAAGGAAGGGAAACTGAGAAAGGATCTGAGAAAGGATTTTAATATTAGTGATTGTGGTTTCAACTGTAGTCGATTGTGGTTACAAGTGCAGTCGCTACTCTTTGTTTTAAGTGCACTACCTTAACACTAGTTTTTTTCTGGTGATAATCATGAACTACATTTGATATAATACTGAGATTATGGTTACAATTGCAGTCGCTACTTTTTTTTGTTTCCATTGCGATACATGAATTCCTGTCTTTCCCGATTTTCATTCATGAGGTAAAATGAGCTTTACAAGGTAGCGACAGCCTTATACTACCTGTACTACTATTCATTTTCTTGATCCAGTTATACATTCTCCTGTTATGTTACATAACTTTGTATTTTTATACCAGCTTGTTACCTCATGTAAAACTGTATACGCGGCTTGTATTATGTTAGCCACTGTGACCTGAATTGAAGCCGGTTTTTACTTGTGATAACCTTGAGCGTGGTTTTTAAATTACAACCATTACCTAGCTACATTAGTTGTTAATGCTGAGGTTTAACCCTCACTATATGATTGTAATTTGCTTGAATTACTTGCTGCCTTCTTGGATATATTGTAGCTTGTTGCCTTACTTTTTAATACTCAGCTATATTGTTTTCCTACTTGCACTTTATCACAATGTTTATATAGGGTTATTTGAGCCTACATTTCTGATTTCCTCTCCTCCTGCTATATCCTACATATTTTTTCTTTCTATTCCTTTCTCCACTACCACTCCGCTTTCCACCTCTCTTAGTCTCCCTCTATACTCCTACTCTCCTCTCTTGCACTTTCCTGGATAAGCCTACTCAAGCTGTCTCCCTTCTTTTCGCTTTTTGTTCCTTTTTTTTTCCAACTGTTATACTCCTGCTATAAAACTACATTTAAACCTACATAGTTAATATTTAATCTAGCACCTAACAGTATTACCTTTTTAATCCTTAGATATCAGCCTGTCCTCTGTTGCTGTGTGTGTGCCTTTGCTCACCTGGTGTGGTTCCTGCCCTGTGAAACTCCCAACTTTTGAAGCTATCACGCTTTTGGACCCTAACAAACCTTCTGAAGCACACTTAGAGTCTGCCTAAAGACTGCTGTATGTATTTACACCTCTATCTTGCAAACTTTTGTGTGGTGTTTGTATGTGGTCTAGGATAGGGCCCTGCCTCGTGTCTGCCAGCGGCTTACCAGCATCCAACGCTCTAGTTTTCTCCTGTCCAATTCTGTACCAACTGTTAGCTCTTTCAGACGGAAATACTAATATATTCTTTTAGGTATATATTTCCCCTTGCAGTTTGTTCTGCCCTCCAGAATTGTAACTCAGAGTATCCCCTTACTCTCTCCCCAGACTTCACTAACTCACCCTTCCAAACTTACACTACTTAGTCTCTCTTATATCTTGACTGTGATTCCACTCCTGCTCTTTTCTTTCTCTGTTTCTACCCGCTCCGTTCACCCTGCGTGCTCACTCCGCTCCCCTACCCCCAATTCCCACCCACCCCCAGTGGTCCTAACCTTATACTTCTATGACCACACCCCTCTTTTCTAACATCCAATTACAACTTGACACCAATTACTCTTATCCAAACACACCCACCCAGCAATAGCTTACTCCACCCTCACATTTCCACTGTAGGTCTCATACTCACTCCACTACATTCTTAGTTCTTACCCTACCTAGTATTAATTCCTATCTCTTACATTCCATTTGCATCTACACTCTTTACCACTTCCACTAACCTAACTTATCACAGCTTTTCATTTCCTACTCTCCAATCTCTACTATACTCTACCTCCTAAACTAACCTTTACCACTTCACATAGAATCCCAACATCTGCTCTCAAATACTCTCTTTCCCTCCACAGGGTCACCTGCTCTATACTCCTTTCCACTTCAGGCACTGTGACATAACCTCACACCAAGTCTCTCTACTTTTGATATTTTGCCTATTTATATTCTAGCTCTAAATCTAATACCTCTACTCACATTGAATCATGATAACTATTTCCAGACACACCCTACAAATGGCTGTACTCTTAACTTCAATTGCAGTAGTCCTTACCACCACTTATCTAATCACCTTATTTGAAACAAAACACCTCTACCTGCATAACTACTCACAAAAACAAACACTTACCCTTAACAACTCACTAGCCCAAGCCCACATCAATATCACCTCCACCTCCAACTACCTACAAGCTAAATATCACAGACTTACTCCCATAAAACTGAATCACCTTGTAGCAAAAAAATTAAAAATCCCACCCATCCTTAATCACAGCCACATACTTGCTCTCAAATATTCCTCTTTACAAGCTGGTGACATCCACCCTAACCCTGGCCCACCTAAACCTAACTTTTCATCTGCTACACATTCTCCACCCAACTCCCTGATACCCTACTTAATTTTCCTAACTCCTTAAAAATTGGACATCTTAACATTGAAGCTTAAATAATAAAATAACTCATCTCCATGCCCTTCTCAGTACTTACTCATTTGATATTTTCTGCCTCACAGAAACTTGGTTAAAACCTACAACAACTGACAATGAAATTACCCCACCAGGATATAACATACTAAGAAATGACAGATTAAAACGTAAAGGAGGTGGAGTGGCCTTACTCTTTAAAACAATCTTCCTATATCCCTATACCCCATAACCCAACCCAAGATAACTCAGCTGAAATCTTGATCTCTAAATTTCAAATCAACTCCAACAAAGCTATATATATATTCTGCATCTACCTATCCCCTGGCCATAACATTACTAATATAGAAGATACCCTGTCCTGGATTTCCTCAACCTACCCACAAGAAACTATTATTCTAGGAGACCTCAACACTGACTGGTATAGTATCAACAATGATAATCCCTCTTCTTATATCAACCTACATAACTTTAAACAAACTATTACCACCACTACTAGAATCAACAAACCTAACAACAAAGAGACCATCCTAGACTGGATTCTAGTCAATAAACAAAGAGAAAACTATCAAGTAGGAACCCTGCCAGATGATATCAGCGACCATTTGCCCGTATATCATCAGGCATAAAACGACATAAACAAACCTCCCAAGTTTATTACTTCCAGAACCAAAAACATTTTAATCCTGACTTATTTCAAATGGAACTAAATGCCTGCAACTGGAACCCCTAAAATCCTCCCACTAGGCGAAGCTGTCAGCTACTTTAACCACAAATTCTTAACAATACTAGATACCCACGCACCCAAAAGATCTATCAGGATAAAGTTCAAATCTGCTCCCTGGCTCTCAAAAGACACAAAACAAAAATACTTATAAGAAACAAATCCTGGGCTAAATGGAGAGCAACTAGAGATGTCTCAGAACACCTGAACTTTAGACAACTACGTAATACTACTAAAAAAGCCATACTCTCTGACAAACAAGCCTATTACAGTAAACTTCAACAGTCTCACACTAAGAATCCACAAAATTTTGGACTGCCATTAATAACCTTCTTCAGCCCGGCCATTCTAGTACCCTCCACCCTAGAGTCAGATAACAAAAACAATCTAGAAATTGCCAATGCCTTCAATACCTACTTTACAGAGACCATTCAAACCCTGGCCACACAGCTAACCTCTACAAACACTAACCTACCTAATTCCCAACATGACAATCTTCCTACTTTCAAGATAAAACCCATCTCAATCTCCTTTATCCAGAAACTAATTCACAAGCTAAAACCCTGTACACCCTCTGATGACAACCTTCCAGCTGAATACCTTCAACTTGCATCCAGAGCAATTGCTCATCCTGTAGCTATTCTCATTAACCGTACCATTTCTGAAAGCACTATCCTCAATCTTTGGAAAATCTCACACATCATTCCCTTACATAAAGGAGGCAACTCTAATGAGTACTCCAACTATAGGCCCATAAGCACTACTCTCACCTTTAGCTAAGATCATGGAGAAATGTATCCATGGAGAAATGTATCCATCATCAGCTAATAGATTACCTTACTAAAAATAACATCCTGGCCAGCTGCCAACATGGCTTTAGACCCTTTCACAGCACCACCACTGCCCTTCTATCTTTCACCAATACTATTAACACCAACCGGAACAATAACTACCTCTCATCTGCACTCTTCATTGACCTGTCAAAAGCCTTTGATATGGTCAATCACTCCCTACTTATAAATACCCTACAATCCCTCTCTCTGGATTCTAATTCTATCCTTTGGTTCAAGTCTTACCTCAGCAACCAAAAATTAGAAGTTATGTACTCACCATAACGTTCCATCTGAGTAGGTGACTTCATTCGGATGCAACCTGTGGGTATCGGATCCGATCTCGGATCCGAGCCGGCAATTCAAAAGCTTAGGCTCCGAGCTCCTAGCTCCTCCCTCTTACCCATAACCCCTTGCCAAGCCCTGACTGACCTCAGATTGAGTTTGCCTCAAATACTGACCACAGTATACTAAAACAGCATAAATACTCGCTCTATAAAGGTCAGGGGGATGGAGGGGGGGATGGTTGCATCTGAATGAAGTCACCTACTCAGATGGAACGTTATGGTGAGTACATAACTTCTAAATCTGAAGTAGGCAGACTTCATTCGTCTGCAACCTGTGGGACAGAGTCCCTAGCTACCTGAATCTTGGGCGTCATGGAAGGATGTTCGAGCACCGCTGAGCCAAAGGATGCTCTTCCTCTAGAAACAACATCCACCTTGTAATGAGAAATAAAAGTATGAGGCGAGGCCCAAGTAGCTGCCGCAGATATCATCCAACGAAACACGGGACTTAAAGGCGGCTGGCGAAACTGCCCTAGTAGAATGAGCCGTAACCCTCTGAGGAGCAGGTCTGCCTGAAGTGTCATATGCCTGCAATATGCAATTAGCAATCCATTTAGATAGAGTGACTTTAGACACTGCTTTACCCAGAGCAAATTTAGCAAAGGAGACGAACAGCTGATCTGATTTCCTGTGGCCAGCTGTCCTGTTAATATAAAACGTAATTGTCTATGAACATCCAATGAATGCAATTTGTATTCCCCTTTGTTTGAATACTTGGGAAAAAAACAGGCAAATTGATTGACTGGTTAATATTGGATTCAGAAGAGACCTTGGAAGAAAAGATGGATTGGTCCTGAGGCACACCCTATCAGGGAAGAAAGAAAGATAAGGCGGTTTGACACAAAGAGCCTGAAGCTCAGACACCCTTCTGGCTGAAGTGATAGCTACCAGAAAGACAGTCTTCCAGGAAAGGAATTTTAAATCAGCAGAAGCTGCAGGCTCGAAGGGAGGAGCAGTAAGGGCCTGCAGAACTAAAGACAAGTCCCAAGGCGGTACAACCTCCTTGACTGGAGGCCTTAACAAAAACTCCTTGAGAAAGGATTTGCATAATTTCGCTGTCATAACGGGAGCTGTGTCCTGTCCAATGTGATAATGCGAGATAGCCGCCAATTGTACCTTAATCGTGGAAGAACTGGCCCCTTGATGAAAGAGGTCTGTTAGAAAATCTAGCACCGCATGAGATAGGTGCTGGAAAAGGATCCACAGTTCTCTGTCCTGCCCATATAGAGAACCTCTTCCATTTACTCCGATAAACCTGTCTGGTGGAAGGTTTATGAGCAGCCACCAAAATGGCTTTGACCGGTGAAGAGATACCGGGAGTCCTAATTAAGGTTGGAATTGGAGCAGCCAAGCTGTCAACTTCAGGGTTCGCAGATTGGGAACTGGCATTCCCAGAGGGTGAGAGATGAGATCCGAATTGGATCCAGAATCCATGGTGGATTGATTTTGTGAGACCATACGAAGGGGAACCAAGGTTGTCGAGGCCAGAATGGGGCAATGAGAATCATTCTGCTCCCCAAACTGTTGGCTTTCTGCAGAAACCTCTGCATCAGAGGAAGTGGAGGGTAGGCATAAAGGAGACCGGGAGGCCAAGCATGCACCAGAGCATCCTCGAACTCCTGGTGGGGAAGCAGAGCGAAGAAATTGTCGCATTTGGCGTTTGAGGGAGAAGCAAAAGATCGCAACAGGGTTGCCCCAAGCGGCAAAAATCTTCTTCGCTACTTGAAGATTGAGGGACCACTCGTGTGGAGAAAGGATGGTGCGACTGAGCTTGTCCGCAAGGATGTTGGACTTTCGGAATGTGCGTTGCTATCAGAAAGCGTTTGGTGGAAATTGCCCATTCCCAGACTCTCATGGCCTCTCGACAAAGGGGTAAGACCTGGTTCCTCCTGCTTGTTGATATACCAGACTACGGACATATTGTCTGTCTGAATCGCAATAGTCCCTGTAGGAAGAACGTGGTGAAGTGCTTGCAACGCTAGGAGCACCGCCCTCATTTCCAGGACATTTATATGCAATGACGTCTCTGTGGGATTCCACGTGCCTTGGACAATCTTTCCCGCAGAATGCCCCCCCCCACCCGCGGCAAGAAGCGTCCGTGGTCACTGTGGCTCGGGGAATGCAGCCCAACAGGGTCCTCCTGCTAGGGGCTCCGCACACAGCAGCCACCACACAAGGGAGTCCCTGCACGCTCTGCTGACCGCAATCGGGGCGTTTAGAGACGAACAAAGAGGAGACCACTGAACTTGAAGGGTCCATTGAAGAACCCGCATGCGTAAGCGGGCATGAATTAGAAGTGGGATAGCTGCCGCCATAGAACCTAGGGCCCTCAGGACCGAAGCTGCAGTTGGTGAAGGTTGAAGGATTGCTGTCACATGACACCTCAGGCTGACGATACGGTCTGGGGTGAGGAAGGCTCGCATTGATCTGGTGTCTAGCCTTCCTCCTATGAAATCTATAATTTGAGTTGGATTCAGAAAAGATTTCTCCCAGTTGATCGTGATGCCCAGCCTTGGTGCTAGTTGAAGGAAGTAATCCCTGGCTGAGCACAGAAGATGCCTTGATGATGCAGTCAGGAGCCAGTCGTCCAGGTACGGAAAGACCTGTAATCCCTGGAGCCTCAGGTGGGCCGCTACCACCGCTAACACCTTGGTAAACACCCTGGGGGCTGAGGTGAGACCAAAGGGGAGGACCCTGAACTGATAATGACTGGCTCCCAGCCGGAAGCGAAGAAACCTCCTGGATCGTCTGTCCATCCGAATGTGGTAGTACGCATCCTTGAGGTCTATGGAACACATCCAGTCGTTCTCCCTCAACAGGGGAGTATAGATTGCAGGGTGACCATCCGCAACCTTTGCTTGGTTACTGACAGGTTCAACAGGGAAAGGTCTAAAATTGGTCTTAAGTCCCCCGTCTTCTTTGGCACCAAAAAGAACCTGGAGTAAAACCCTAATCCGGCTTGATCTGGGGGCGCTGGATGGCTCTTTTTCTAGCAGCTGCTCGATTTGAGCTGCCGCCTCCCTTTGGTCGGGTGGAACATCTGGGAGGCTGCGAGATTTGGGGATCTTGATTAGGGGTATTGAATATCCTCTGGATATGAGTCGAAGCACCCAACTGTCTGTTGTTATGGACTCCCAAGAAGTCAGGTGCATCGAAACCGCCCCGACTGCCTCCAGAGACGGACAGCCGGGCAACCCTTCAGGGCTGCTGCGTGGGTCTCTCAGAGAAGGGTTCTCTGGACCCAAAATTGCCAGGAGCCCCCCTGCCTCTGGCACGACGACCTCCCGTCCTCCTCTGCCACGGAAGGACTGGTTATCCGGAGCAGGTTGGGACTGCTGCGACTTCGGAACCACATCTTCTTCTGTCCCTTTTGGTTCTTAGAGAAGGACCTCTGGGGAGCTGAGAAGCGGACTCCGACGGCAGACAGCGTCTTCCGTCCTTTTCGCTCTGGACTAATGTCTCGCGAACAGTCTTGCCAAACAAGGCAGAACCATCGAAAGGGCATTCGCGAAGGTCGCCTTAAAGGGCTCAGCAAAATCACAATGGCGGAGCCAGGCCTGTCGCCTCATGACAAGGCCTGCTCCGCTGGCTCTAGCGGCTCCCTCAGTAGCATGAGACAGCAGCCGCATAGATGTATTGGATACAGATCTGAGAGTGGCCATTCGGGTGGAGTAAACCTGTTTATCCTCACTCGAGATGGACTCCGGGGGAGATGCAGCGTACTCTTTAATCAGATCTCGCTGCATCCTAATGACATGTGCCATGTAGTTCAGCGCTCTCAAGGAGAAGGTCGCTGAACTAAACACTCGCTTCCCAATTCGATCCATCGAACGGGACTCCTTGCCCGGAGGATGGACGGAGGGACTCTCCTGGGCCAATTCCCTCTTCGTGGCTGCAGCCATCATCATGGCATCTACTGGGGGACCCTTACTCCAGTGGGTGCGGTCTGATGGAGGAGAAAGAATGCGGTCCGGGCGCTTTGGGATAGGCTCAATGGTGTCCGGATCCTTCCACGCCCTGATAGATATAAGATCTACCAGGGGGTCAGCAGGAGGGGACACCCAAGAGGTAGAAGGGCCCGCCTCGAATGCCTCCAAGAACACAGACTCGTCCGAAGAAGCCTTGGGGGCAGACCACCCCCCCCTGATCCTTAACATCTCCATGATGTCTCCAAATGAGACGTCCTCAGGGGGTGACCTAGGGAGCCTTCCCTTCATCCAAGTCCGTGTCTTCAGTGACTGACTCAGGGGAGTCCATGTGCCTCCTCTTGCACTTGCGCTTCCGAGGTACTTCATCGGGGGGGCTGTCCGAGGAGTACTCTTCAGCAGATGGATGTTCCAAGGGAACCACTTGGGACATCGAGGCGGGCTGTCCCTGGGACCGGCTGGTGGGGGCCTGGCCCAACTGCAATGGAGTGCGGGATGGAGCCGTGGCAGGGACCGGGGGTCCGGATGTCCTCGACAGTGCCCTTTCCATAACGTTGAAAGCAGAGGGGGAGCCAGCTTCTCTAAGCCCCGAGAGCCGACCCCCACTTGGATCCGACGTACGGATCGGAGTCGGAGCCGAAACCGTCGGATCCAAGAGACCAGTGTGCTCCGACCTGGACGGAGCCGAAGACACACCAGCTCCCTCGGATCCGAGGCTCGGCCCTCGGCTCCGAGAGGTCAGGTCCGAAGTACCCGAAGCACTCAAGGGATGGGACGGATCCGAGGTGCGCCGACCAATCGGATCCGACCCAGGCCCGGATCCAAATCTGCACGGCGCCGAAAGCTCCGAACGCGTGGTATGGGTCGGAGAAGGGGCTAAGGGCGAAAAAGGGTCAAGCCCTCCCGGTTGGGGGCTAGGAGCACTCCATTTGCATTTGGGCCTGGATGAATTTCCTCATCATCCGGTCCATATCAGCTTCGCTCATAGAAAAGGTCGATCTAGAGGAGGCCACGAGCGGACCTAGAGAGCCGTCTCGGTGACCTCCTGGAAGGGCTAGCCTCCTCCTCCTCGGGTCCAGGAGAGAACAGAGGGGAGTGGAGCCGAGGAGGAGGAAAGCTAGAAGGCACAGGGAAGCCGCTTAGATGGAGGAGCCGAGCTGGAAGCTTGGCTCTCCTCTTGTGGTGCTTCTCCTGTGCCACTCCTTCTGTCTCTCCCTAGAAGAATCCTTCCCCTCCGGCAACTTTAAGGGAGGTTGAGTCCCAGCCGGAGGGGGAGAACTCACAGCAACAAGTTGCTGACTGGAGGGCAGAGGTGAAGCAGTATCTGGGGTAAAAGACCCGCCAGCACCAACTTCGACCTCCGTTCCTTAAAGCCGGGGTTGAACCCTGCACAAATGGTACAACCAGAAGACAGGTGTTCAACCCCAAGCATTCGACGAGTGTGGCCATCTGCTGGGGACAGCTTATGGCCACACTCGTACATTCGAAAAGACAGCCTTAGGGGCTTCAGACATTACACCTAAGGCCTAAACACACACACACACAAACAAACTACGAAAACCCGAGAAAAATTAACTAAAGAGGGAGGAAAGCCTTAACCACACACAACTCTAACTATATTTATAACAACAAAAGAGAATTTGAAAAATTTTCCTGTCAGAAAACTACACTTATCTCAAAACCACGCCAGGAGCTCTAGAATTCCGTTGCTTCTTGAAAAGCGGCAAACGAAATCTGAGGTCAGTCAGAGCTTGGCAAGGGGTTATGGGTAAGAGGGAGGAGCTAGGAGCTCGGAGCCTAAGCTTTTGAATTGCCGGCTCGGATCCGAGATCGGATCCGATACCCACAGGTTGCAGACGAATGAAGTCTGCCTACTTCAGATCAAGCTGTTTTGTGGCAAAATCACTTGTCTTCATATCTCCCTGTTTTACTAAAGAGTTCCTCAAGGCTCTATTCTAGGACCCCTTCTCTTCTCTCTGTTCATAAATGATCTTCATGTAGCTATTCCTCAATCCACCTGCATACAGTATGCTGATGATTCTACTATCATCTGTTCTGCAAAGTCTCTCCCTGAGCTGAAATCCCTAAGCCAAACGGTCTTCTCCATAGTAGAAACATGGTTCCAAAACCGGTGCTTACTCTTGAATGCCAAAAAAAACAAATTACTTCTGATTACTCCTAACAACAAGACCCCTCCCATACACTTCTCCATCCTAGCTAGTAATGGAACCCTTATATCACCTGATCTGACCTGTAAGTTATTAGGAGTTATGATTGTCAAAAGTGAGTTTATTGTCTATTGTATTAATAACACCATTAAGTCAGTGAACAGAAAATTAGGCTCCTTGTATAGGATAAGACCCTTCCTCACCCCAAAAGCAAGAACTACCGTTGCCCACTCTCATTTACTCTCTACCCTCCTCTATGCTTCTCCCATTTACACCAATTTAAAGCAAAACAATCTCAACAAACTTACCAAAGCCTACAACAGTATTGCAAGGTTTGTAACTGGTAAGCCCTACAGAACCCATCACTGCATTAACCTACATCAGCTAGACTGGCTTGAACTGCAAAATGCGCTGCTACTCTCTCAACTAACAACTGCTCACAAAATCTTCTACCTTCCTAACAACACACCTACACTAAACAATCTTATAACACCCTATAATAATCTTCATTCCCTACGCTCCTCTAATAAACTCCTAGCTTATATACCCAAATCTAACAACTTAGCTGGTGAC
This sequence comes from Protopterus annectens, assembly GCF_019279795.1. Taxonomy (NCBI): domain Eukaryota; kingdom Metazoa; phylum Chordata; order Ceratodontiformes; family Protopteridae; genus Protopterus; species Protopterus annectens. The sequence continues at coordinate 685,001,090 of NC_056725.1, forward strand.
TCCTTGTTCTCCACCACCACAGGTAAGCAATGGAACATGCTGCCACCCAACCTAACCTCTATTTCCTCTTTTCCCCTCTTCAAACTTAATCTTAAAAAACACCTAAAACTTCAATGGTTATGCCCTTGCTGTAACCCTGACTAATATTCTACTATTAGCCTGTAACCTAACTTCTCTCTCTTCCTTTACATTACTACTCTGCCAACAAATGTTATGTAAATGTTATCTTCCACATTTTTATCCCGATGGTTTACTTTACAATGTTACGTTAATTCCTTCCTAATGTATGTGGCATTGCCTCTTATTGCTTTTTTTTTTTCTATATTATTATTATGTATGTGGAGCTTTTCTCCCCGGGCCTCTACTGAAAATGGAAATATCTCCAGCTAGACTAGCCCGGTCAACAAATGTAAAATAAAATAATAATAAATAAATAAATAAAATGTGGGCTCTGCATAATGAGGTCAACCCGACTGCAGTGTTGAAGAGTGAAAATGTTAACACCACTAGACAAAGAGTCCAGTGCAGAACTCTCATATGGTATCTGGCCACAGGAACAAGAATGATGGCCAAAGCCATCAATCCTAGGAGTCTTACAATTAAAGGTACAATTAAAGGTACTGAAGGAGAGAGATTATCTAAAACTTCCGACATTACTTGGCGGACTGAATGAACTCTGTGCAGAGGTAGTAGCTATCAGAGTTGCAGGAACAGTTTGCTTTTCTGTCCATTCACTGTAATTCCCAGACAGTGAAGCAACTGCAGTAAGAGATCTCTTTGCAGAATTAGCAGATACTTGGTCAGAGCGGTTAGGAGTCAATCGTTTGAGTACAGGAACATCTGGAACCTTTGCAGTCTGAGAAAAGCTGCTACTGCTGCCATACACTTGGTAAACACCTGGGGGGGGTGCTGTACTGAATCCAAAGGGTAATGCTCTTAATTGGAAGTGTCTGGCAACCAGCCTGGAGTGTCTGTGTATTTTGACGTGGTAATAAGAATCCTGCCTGAAGATCGATAGAGCACAGTCATCTTTCCACCTGTCTTTTTTGGAATTAAAAAGAACCTGGAGTAGCCACCGGATCCTATCTGGTCTGGAGGGACCCACTGGGATGAGTCTTTTCTAACAGCTTGTTTACTTCTGCTGTCGCGGATTTCAACTAAGTGGGTGGTACTAAGGGAATCATTACTTTTGCCTGGCACTGTCAGTAGTATTGATTAGTAGTATCGTTTGGGAGTGGCATCTGGTAATTATACTTAAACAAGAATCTGAGGTGATGGCCCACCAGGTTTGAGTCTGTAAGGGGAGGTGCTCCCCAACTGCCTCCAGAGTGCAGGAGTCAGCCAACCCTTCAAGAGCACTGGAAGGATTTCGCAGAAAAGAGTCTCTGAAATCCTTGCTTTTGTAGTCTGCTTCTGCCTCTTAAGTGACGTCCACTGAAATTACCTCCTCCTCTACTGTGGGGAGGTCTGTCAGAAGAACCATCCTGGGTAGGACCTTGCAATTTCCAGAACCACATTTTCTTCCCCCCTTGTTGATTTTTGAAGAAAGTTCTCAGAGGAGTGGAGAAACTGATTCCAGTGGCAGGTTGGTCATTATGTTCTTGACCATCAAAGGGGACAGAGCCAGGAGGACCCCCAACTGCATCTTTATCTGGAGGAGTTTCCACATAATCCTGTAGACATTGATTTTTGGTGAGACCCCTAGTAGAACCAGACCCGAAGATGCAATTGCTGAAGCCCTGGAGTGTTGTTGAAGAATACGGGAATGCCCTGGAGTGTTGTTAAAGAATACGGGAATGGAGTAGAGGACCAATCTGATCAGGAGTGAAGACTGCGCCTAGATGGAAATGGAGAAGGGATCAGAGAGCTTCGGTATTTTTGGTGCTGGATCTGCCGAGACTGAGATCCAGGGACCATTTTTTAGCTTTTTTAACCCCCTTCTCAGAAGTCCCAACTTTAATAAGTTTCTTTGATTTGGGACCCTCCTTTTTTTCCCCCCTTCAGTGCCATGGAAGTGGGAGAAACCACTGAGGACCCTGAAGTGAAAGGAAGAAGCCCCTTTAGAATAAGCTTGTCTTCTGCTCTGAACAGCTTTACGGCCAAAAGAAGCACAAACTTCACTTTCAGTTCAAGTATGCCACTCCCAAACAATAAATGCACACTGAATGGGGGTCCTGTGCACAGATTTTGAGGCTACATTTTCCACATTTTGTGAAACTTTTATCAGACTTCTTTTAGAAAGCCTAAATTAAACTTATGAAAATTCACTTAGCTCAGAAAAGCACACAATGAGTAAAAATACCTATCAAACGTCAAAGAACTACAGTGACTATAATAACTAGAAAGATTAAGCACTTCAAGGTTTATATACATATGCATATATACAATGAAAGGAGAAAAAAATAGAAGAAGACGGTATAATGTAAATATTGAAAATAAAGTGACAAAACAACTTATCCAGGAAAAGAGTTCAGAGCCTCTGTGACCATCCGGTTAAGGCGGCAAAAGAGATAATGAGTAGGGGTCAACTCAGAGCCCTAGATCCAAATCGGATCAGAGTGCCACAGGTTGAATCAGATGAAAATGGACATCAGACACTCCTCTCAGCAGCCATACTTAAATCTTAAAGACAGCTCAAAGATAACTTGGAACCAAGCACTAAGGGCACATTTTAAATCAGGATTTACACTTTAGAAAAGCACCAATAAGTCGTATCCACCTTGAAAAAATGTTTAGTAAGACTCACAGCAAGCAAAGTATATCACAGCACAGCACAGCACACAGTAACGCTGAAACCACTACCAGTTCATTTTTGTCTCTTCCTTCATCAGAAAATGCTGACAATCCAAACCCCTCCCCATTTATACCCTTACACATTAACAATTAACAGTTTTAAAATTATGTGACATCAATTACAACCTAAACTCTTTCTAAAGCAGGAGTAAAAACCATACATGCAAAATAAAAAGTTCCCCTTTTTTATGTTGAATAAAAACTTTCTTTTAAAACATGTAATAAATAAATAATTTTGTAAACAATAGTTTGTTCAACAGAGTGGTTATAGAATTCATAACTTCGCTACCCTTAGAAACTGTTAATGTGTAAGGGTATAAATGGGGAGGGTTTTGGATTGTCAGCACTTGCTGATGCAGTTGCTGACGAAAATGAACTGGTAGTGGTTTCAGCATTACTGTGTGCTGTGCTGTGCTTTACTTTCCTTGCTGTGAGTCTTAAACATTTTTTCAAGGTGGATATGGCTTATGGGTGCTTTTCTTCATTTACTAGTTTTGTTTTTGGCACCCCATCCTCCTGGACTTGTGTTTTAGGATTTACACTTTACTATCTAATGCAAAACCATATGATACCATTTCAAAAGCTTTGCTAAAGACTAGGTAGGTTAAACTGGTTATAAAGTCTGAAAAAATGCATCAGATTTGTCAAATAAATATGACCTTCCCGTGGAGAATCCACTGTCTTGGATTCTGTACAGACTAGGCTCCAGATACTTAATTTCTGACTCAGAGATGATTAAAACTGTTCTCCCATCTACACCTGTCAAATTGACATCTGAATAAAACATGCGCCAAAACTGCTTACTAATCAGAGACCCCCTGCCATGAGGTGCCAGTGCTTCCTCCATGAAATATTAAACTAGTCAACAGTATCACTAGTTTTACTTAGTTAATCTTGCTCGCCTCACTACAACAAACGTAAACATGCTTCAAAAAAGCAAGTAAAAAATTATTACTCATATGAAGATGCAAAGCATTTCTGTGAGTTTGCCTCAGGAATAACATCACGGCTATTTTCAATGGTCCATCCATCACCTCCGTTTATCCTTTTCCAGTTCCGAAAACCATCTGTAAGCATGAAAAAATAGATTTTTAGACAACTAAGGTTCCTTCAAATACTCTACTAAGGCAAAAATATCACCACATTTAGCGTCAACATTTATATAGAGAGAAACTCATATAAATGAATACATATACAATCTTAGATACAGTAACATATTTAAGACTGTAACAGATATTATATTTGTTAAATTGGGGAAAAAAAGCTACGCTTTTTACTTTAAACTCAATGTTACTCAATTTTGAAATGCTGCACTTTGTCAATTCTAATGCTTTCCCCTATAATTAGGGATTATCCAAAGACTGTATGGGTTGTAAGCCATCAGTACAGGGCTGCCATATATGCATCCTTTAGAGTTGCTTGTGCCCACAGTGGCATACTGGCAATGACCACATCTATATGACCTAACTCCCAGCTTTGAGGGGTTAGCTACCCAGGTCAGCATGGGGACCGACAACACCTCCCCCTTTGAATGCACATTCCTGTAACTTGCTAATGAAGGCCAGCAAGATAGCAAGTAGCTTGGTGAGCTGAAATCCCACCCCCCCACCCCAACATAGTACAGTTGTGCAAAATTTTACCATAACAGTAGATACCTTTCTCTTCACTGCTGTAGTATTCCTAACCTTGGGGATCTCCTGCTAAGGACAGACCAACATACGGGCCAGTATACCAAAGCCTTTAGATCTTGTATGCACAATATGTCACATGTACGCTCCCCATACAGGACATAAAGCATAAAGGTGACGTACAGACATAGTTACCCAAAACTGAATTGTCCCAGAAAAGAACAATCTCCAAAGAACAAAGGAGGGTATGCCTATCCAGAAGGAGAAAATGCAGATGGAAAAGGAGACCCTCATCTGGAGGGCAACCAAAACAAAAGCCCAAAAGAAAAAGGGTGTTGGAGGGAGGGACTGAATACTGCAACAATAAAGAGAAGGCCATCTACTGTTATGACATGATTTTACACAATTGTACGATGTCCTTTTATTTCACTGTTGCAGTGTTGATCACTTTAGAGAGAGTATAAACACAAAAAAAGGATTGGGAGGTGGAAGGCTGTGAAGAGCCCTCAACAAACATATGCAGAATGGCTCTCACAAAACCTGCTCCGGCACTAGAAACCATATCTAATTTATAATGCTTAGTAAAGGAATATGCTGAGGACCAAACAGCAGCTTCAAGGATGGCATTAGTGTCCAACTCCTTGAAGAAAGGACCAGAAGAGGCAACAGCCCTAGTGGAAGAAGCTGACTGAAACAGACACACACTTGACATGAAAAGAACAAAAAGAAATTCAAGAGGATATCCAAGAGGAAATGGTTTGCTTAAAAGCAGTCAAACCCAATGTCCTGGGATGAAAAGAAAAGCTTTAGTTTTATCCAAATAATACCGGAGCTGTCTGTGCAAATCCAAGTTATGAAGGACCCCCTCACTAGCAGAAAAAGGAAAGGAAAAAAAGGTGGTGTACTGCCCAATTCAAAGACAGCTCATTAACAACCTTGGGCATAAAATAAGGATTAGTACGAGAAGACACCATGTCCCTGTGAAAAAAAAAAATGAGGGATGCCCATAAGGGCCTGAAGTTCAGAAATCCTCTAAGCAGAACTAAGAGTAAGCAATAAGACCGTTCTCCAGGTAAATTTTGTAGAGAAGCTGAACGTACAGGCTCAAAAAGAGCTTGGGTCAACTTTTATAAAACAAAATTAAGGTGGAGGAATAAGCTTCCATGGGGATCTAAGATGCAAGATGCCTTTAAGAAACTGTTTGACTTTAAAGCAAGAAGCCAAAGGAGGATTCAAGGGCAGATAGGAAGAAATACCTGACAAATGGGCCTTTACAGAAGATTAGTCCAACTCACACAAACAGGAAGACAACCAGCGGGACCCCCACTGAAAAAGGGTTCTCCTTATGAGTCTGGCACCAGACAGAAAATCTCAATTTGGACACAGGACTTGCTGGCTGCATGTTTTCTTGCCTCCTGTAAAACCCTGAGCATGTCCTCAAAAAAAAAAAAACTGGCACCTAAAAGGGATCAAAAGCCTATCACCCACACTGTCAGCTAAAGAGTGGACAGGTGAGGATGGATGAGAGACCCTTGGTCCTGTGTGAGATGGTCCAATCAATGAGGTAAACTTGTGGTGACTGACCCTGGCCAGAGGCAATAAGATGGGGAACCAGTGCTGTCTTGTCCAAGAGGGAGTCACTAGCAAGATTTTTGGGGACTCCAGCTTAATCTTTTCCATGGCTCTTGGAAGTGATACCAAATGCAAAAAAACAACAAAATGGTCAAGACTCAACTTTTGAGAAAACACCAGTTACAAAAGTTGTACTATGATAAATCCGGTAAACCTCTCAGACCATTAGGACAAGGAGAAACTGTGAGAATGCAAACATCTAAAGGAAATGGCCAAGTGGGAATTGTCAAAAACATTTGTGATGAACCAAGATCTTACATCGTACAATTTGAAGGAATGGATTTCAGAAGGAATCCAAGACACATATTACCAGTCTCTAAACCAGTGACACAGCCGATTGCTTGTGCCAATGACTATTTCTCAAAGTGACTCTACACTTGTTTGAATTCCAGAGGACAGTGTATTTTCTTCAAGTATTCCTGATGTTCTCCCCAAAGGTCCAGTTGTAAAAGAATCCCCAGAGACTGCCCCTGCTGCTAACTCCAGTCAAAGTTTTTATGTGATCAGATCAGGTAGAATTTCCATATCTAATCCGAAATACACAGTGACTTGGACTTTAATTCATTTGTTATTAAATGCTGATGTGATATCTAGCTTGTAAAATATCTTATTCTCCTATTGCTTGTTGAACAAATCAAGGAGAGAGGATGTAGATCATTGAGGGGGTTGGGAGGGTGGCCTAATGGTTAAGGTGTTTGCCTTACAAAGACAAGGTACAGGGTTTGAATCTCAAAGGGGATAATTGGCTAGGCTTAAAATGGCTTGCAAGGGCAATTAGCCTAGTACTAATCTATGAACCTATGAACCTATGTATGTACTGTACCTAGTCAGTCACTGTAGCTAGATAGCACATGCATATAAGTTACTAAGTATGTGCAAGATCAGTGCTATTTTGTATAGGTTCATAGGTTGGTACTAGGCTATCGGCCCTAGCGCCTATACAAACCTAGCCATAACAATTCCCTGGCTATTTCTTCCCACACTATTTACTTCTCTGGACCCCCGTCTAGCAGGGTGACTTGACGTGATCCCGGGGGTAAATTTCCTTTCTCCCATCCAATCATCAATGTTCCTTTTGAAGAGGGCCAATGACGCTCTCTGCTTGATGTATGGGCAAGTCTATTCCAGAGCCTGGGGAGTCTCTGGGTCAGGAACCTATCCCTCCAGCATGTTTTGTTTATTGTGATGACAAGGTTTAGATCCCTGGAGCCTGTGGCTCTGAGGGATTGGGATTTCTTTAAGTGTAGCATGTCCAACAGCTGTGGATTTGACATGGCCTTGTATGTTAAAGCAGAGATTGCTTGGAGTAGATGATATGCGACAGAGCTGGAGTTTTTTTTAAGGCAGTCAGCATAGGGCAACTGCTTTAGGCCTGTGATTCTTTTAGTGAGGTATTTCTGCGGCCTTTCCAGTTGTTGCAGATGTCCTGAGAGGTACATACCAAATGGGGCATTGTATTCTATAATGGGTCTAATGAGGGATGAGTACAGTGGGACAATGACCTCCTTTTTTCTGGATGAAAAGCCCTTGGAATCTCGTGCCACATAGAAGGATTTCCTGACTGTTGTGGCGATGTAGCTATTGAAGGGGAGACCATTGTCCACCTGTGTTCCTAAGTCTCTTATCACACTTTCGGTGTTTAGTGTACTGCCACCTATGTGGTAATTCATGGGTACATGTTTTTTCCCAAAGGGGATAATTATACATTTCTTGGCAATGAGCTTGAGCCCATGGCTCTGGCACCAAGCATCTGTTTCTGTAAGGCCCTTTTGTAGAGTATCGACATCATTTGGGGATTCAATAATGGCTCCCAGTTTGCAGTCACCTGCGAACTTTGTTAGCCAGAGTCCCTTAGTGTTGGCCTGTACTTCAGAGAAGTAGATGCCAAACAAGAGAGGTCCCAGGACTGTACTCCACTCGTCACTTGTCTGGAGCTGGATTTGGAGTCAGCTACTTTTACAGTGTGGGTTCTGCCAGTAAGCCAGTTGGCAAACCATCGAGTGACATAGGGATTAATGCCCAGTTTAGTAAGTTTATCTATGATTCCAGAGTGGGGGATGGTGTCAAAGGCCTTGGTGAGGTCCAGCTAGGCTGTGTGGGCTGTCTTACCCTCATCCACGGCTCTGGAGACTGATTTGAAGAAGTCAATCAGGTTCAGGAGACAAGATCGGCCCTTCACGAACCCAAACTGGGTGGGGGTCCAGTGTTTTAAGGTTGCCAATGTTTTCTTTATAAGTTCCATGATAACGCGTTCCATGGCCTTGCATATCAGGCTTGTCAGACTGATGGGGCGGTAGTTCCTGGGATCCAAGCTGGATTCCCCCCTTGTGGAGTGGGATAACTGTAGCTGTGTGCCACTCAGTGGACATCAAGCCTGAGGTGAGGGTATGATTAAACATGACACTTAGGTGAGGTGCCAGTTTATTTTGTAGTTCATGTAGTACACAGCCCGGGAGGTCATCTGGTCCAATGGATGCTGTATTCTTAGCTTTGAAGAGTGCGTTTTTTACCTGTGTGACCATTAATACTGGAATTTGGCAATCTTCCTGCATTGAGATGGGCCATTTAGGGGGTGAAGTTGGCACTGAATCGATCTGCCAAGACATTGGCAATATCCTTGGGATCAGTATATTTAATGCCATTCTGTTGTAGCTCAGAGCAGATCTGAGCATTGCCATTTAGATTCTTGACATAGTTATAGAATGCCTTGTGGTGGTCTTTGGAATCTTTGGCAATTTTATTTTCGTAACTAGCTTTGGAGGATTTTATGAGGGATCTCAGCTTCTTACTGAGGCTGGTAAGGGAGTTTTTTGCATCCTGGGATTTTCCTCTTTTCTGCAACAGTTTCTTCCTTTTGTTGTAAAGTTTGTTTATGGCAGGGGACCACCAGATTGGCTTCCTTTTTTTGGAGGAGAACATGTTGGTTCTATTTGGGATGGCACGATTCACATGCATGAGTGGATGTGCTCGTACAGTGCCTTAGTGTAGAACTCAGCAGTCAAACTTTCAGTTCCCGTCTGCATGGGTGTCATGAAGTTTGTAACTTCTGACTTGAGTAGCATGAAGTTGGCTTTGGAGAAGTTTTTTATGGAGATTTCCTTACTGGGAGGTGGGGGTGAGATGTGGATGTTAAGGGTGATTAGCTTATGGTCTGACCTGAACAACGAGGGGGTGACCATAGGTGTGGAGCATCGATTTCCCATGTTGGTAATGACCACGTCTAGGATATTGGAGCCCCTGGTGGGACTATGGATTAGTTGATCCAGGGAAATGGAATTTATGAATTCCAAGAACTGTTGGGCAGAGGTGTTGGTACAAGAGTAGTTTTCCCAATTAATGGCAGGGTAGTTGAAATCACTTAGTATTAGGGTGTTTGGTTGTATATTAATATTTTCCAGTATGTTTAGAAAGGTGTAGTGAGAATCTTGAGGCATGGTGGGGGATCTGTAGCAAGCTACAATTTAGATTGCAGTCTTACCTAGTGTTAGTTGCACCTGGAGAATTTCAGACGCATTGTGTTGGGCAACTAACCTGGTGGTGTGAATATCCTTGGTGAATATGGACACTCCTCCACCCTTAATGTTTCGATCCTGGTTTGGTGGCCAAAAAGTGTGGTAAGAGTTGTAGCCTGGTATTGCAGGGGTGCTCTCTGGAGCCTTGAACCAGGTCTCAGTTACTGCACAGATATCGATGTTCTCCATTTTTAGGAGTGCCTCGAGAGAGTGCATTTTGAGGTTTAGACTTCTAGCATCGAGTAGCATTACCTTCAGATTTTGCATGCTTGTACCAGTTATGGTGGTGGTTTTAGCCTTTGAACTTTGCCTAAAAAAGGCACTATAGGGGTGGCAAGAGCCTTAGCCAGTAACCTGAATCCCAGGGGCGACAGGTGCAGACCATCTCTGGCAAAGCATCGTGGTGGGTCAATCATGTCATCCCAAGCAGACAGATACTGGATCCCGTTTGAATGACACCGGAAGCTTAGCCAATTGTTGAAGTCAATCATTTTGTCCTTCTATTGTGGTATCATTCTGGGCGAAGGCAGAATGCTACTCAGGGATAGGGTCATACCTGTCTGGGCCACATGATCCGACAGCTCTTCCATGTCTCTTTTCATGTATCCAGGGAGGTACGTCTCAATTCATTCACTCCAACACTGACAATGACAGAGTCATATTTGTACTTGTTATGGAGCGACTTGAGTGCATGAGTTATGTGGCGGATCCTGGCACCAGGCAGCGCACTGTAAATTTTCTCCTTGTTCAGCCTGGTGAGTGGGACATCAGTGTGCCTGACTATAGAGCCACCTATGACTAAAGTGTTAGGTATGTTGTCTTGCCTTAGGGGCTGTTGCTGGGTGGCACACTGGTGTTGTGAGCTATGTGACAATTTGGTTGTGGTTGGTGTTTCAGCTTCGGTGGTCCTTGTTGCTTGGGCAGGTTACAGTTAAGGGCCTCCGCATATGTGGATTTAGTGTTGCTATGTGTGCGTGTTGGTGGTGTGAGTTTAGAAGGGCTATGTGTTGCTTGAGGTGTAGTGCAGGTGTTAACCTTCTCCTCTTGACTGTCTACCACAATCTTGGGTGGAGAGAGCTTTGCTTCCAGTTTGGTTATGTAAGTGCATCTCTCACAGGTTGTAGTGTTGGGTGGTAGGAGGAGAGGGTTGTCTGCGTACGAGGCAATTGCTGCATTGCCCCAGTATGCCCAGATTCACCAGGTGGACAGGAGAAATCAACGGAAGCTGACCCTTGGACATGCCTGGTTTGGTGCTTTTTTTGAAAAGTACAGGAGCTATTTTCCCTTACCTTAGCAAGGTACTTTGCAATTATAGGCTGTTTAGTGCCTATGATTAATTTCTCCTTATTAATAAGGAGAGTTGAGTGCTTGTATCAGTTTAAGGCTTCCTAGTGCTTTCCAGCAAGTATTAGAGCAAGTGCAAGTCACAGGGATGCCTGTCTAAAAAGTCAGAGTCACTATTTTTAAAACAGCAAGATAGATTGAAAGGGGGTGATAACTTTTGCATTCCGGTACTATGGAATACAGTAGAATGGCCAATACATTTAAATAGTTGAAGGGGAGTGATTTCACAAAATGATAATTTTGTGCTTACTCACACAAGCCAGTGAAAGCAGACAGGAAATGAGATATATGCTCAAATTAACAGAAAAGAGGCAGGCAACTAGAAAGACAGTGGTATTTAAGAACACGACAGTGATAGGGTAGGGGGGAGTGGGGAAAAATTTCTGCCTGACTCACAAGAGATAGAGCTGTGGTGTCTTTTGAAGTTTTAATATGCAGTTAAAAGCAGAACACAAGACACAAGGTAAAGAAAACAAATCACAGCACTCAAAATATAAAAAGGCAATAAACTAATACAAAAATACAACAAATAAAAAGCAAACCAACCTTTCCCTCACAGCAAAGTGTAGCAGAGTCTGGGTGAGCCTTTCCGATAAAGCCTAGTCAGTCACAGTAAATGCAGGCATGAATAGAGGTGCACATGCGAGTGTGTTTGAAGTAACAAGTTAGTCAGCTTATGAAGTTCGACGTACATGTTCCAGTTACAGCTCCTGATGTGTTTATGTACAATAAACGACTTGAACGCATAGCTAGCCTCAGTGTCTCATTTGATACATGAGACATATACCACCACCCCTTCTCCAGGACAGGTAAACAAGCATTAACCATGCAAGCCCAGTTCCCCACGCCACCCCTACAGCACAAAAGACATTACTCATCTGGCAGTTCAAAGGAGAATTGATCTAAAGAAAAATTATTTTGAAAAGAACTGTCGGTTTGCCTCTTTTTAAACTATGATCTTAGAGACTATATTAATAAGTCTCGTGAATAACTGCACTGCATTTTGCCATTTAAGTAGACTTCACTTAAGTTATGCACTCACCACAATGTTCCATGTTTGTAGTCCATCTCGCCCTTCATTCTTGCATATCGGTTCAGAGCCAATCCTCGGCTCCGACTTGGCCTATTACAAAGCTCAAAATCTTCTAGTTGGCTCATGGCTAGGTAGGTTTCCCATAGTGCACCCATAGTACAATCCCCAGATCTTGTTTGCTGCTAAACTATAGAAAGACAGAACTAAGCTATCCACCTTATTATGGAAAATTTATCCCGTCTCCAGATCCTTCCAGGACGGGGGTAGGTGGGTGGGTTCATAAGAATGAAGGGCGAGATGGACTACAAACATGGAACGTTATGGTGAGTACATAACTTATGTCCTGTAGTCCAATCTCGCCTTCATTCTTACATATGGGACAGTATCCCTAGCACCTTATTCTTGGGTGGCTCACGGAAAAATACTCCTGAGTACCGTGGAACCAAAGGAGGCTCTACTCCTAGAGGTCAGGTCCAATTTGTAATGAGTAATAAAGGTATGAGGGGTAGCCCAGGTTGCTGCTGCACAAATACTGTCAACTGGAACTCTGGCTTGGAAGGCTGCAGATGTTGACTGGGATAGTGCAGAATGAGCCTTAATCTTGAACGGTAAAGGCTTTCCATTGGAAGAATAAATGAAGGAAATACAGCTCAAAATCCATTTCGAAAGGGTCACTTTGGAGACTGGGAGACCTAGTCTGGAGTCGGAGAATGATATGAACAATTGGTCTGACTTCCTGAGTTCCTTAGTCCTGTGAAGATAGAGCCGTAATGGTCTGTGAACATCCAACTGATGACATTTGTATTCTGCTGCGTTGGAATGGATACGGAAAAACACCAGCAGCTCTATAGTTTGGTTCAAGTTATTAAGAGAGCAAACTTTACGGACAAAGGATGGATTTGTGTGAAGAGAGACTATCTTTGTGGAAAATCAAATAAGGGGGCTTGATAGACAGTGCTTGTAACTCTGATACTCGTCTAGCAGATGTGATGGCTACTAGAAACAAAGTCTTCCAAGACAGAAACTTCAATGGACATGAATGAGCAGGTTCAAAGCGTGGAGAAGTTATTTTGGACAGAACGAAGTTTAGACCCCAGGAAGCTACCGGTTCCTGAAAAGGAGGTCTCAGCAAAGTAGCACCTTTAAGGAAAGTTTTACACAATCTGTGTGACATCAGGTTAGACTCACGTTGACCCAAATAAAAATTAGATATCGCTGCCAACTGAACCCTAATTGTGGCAGCAGCAGATCACTGGTGGAAAAGTTCAGACAAAAATTCTAAAACCACTGGGATGGATGCAGTGTAAGGGTCAACATTCCTTTCTTCAGCCCAGCTAGAAAACCTTCTCCATTTGCTAGTGTATAACTTTCTAGTGGAAGGTTTATGTGAAGATGTGAGAATGTTGGTCACAGCAGGTGAAAGATCATAAAGCCTGACTAGGGATGGAATTGGAGCAGCCACGCTGTCAAACTGAGGATGTGGAGGCTGGGGTGAAGAGTGCCTGACATGTGTATCAAGAGGTCTGGCACTTGTTCCAGAGTCCATGGGTCGTCTAGTAGATGAGGCAAGAGAAAGGGGAACCAAATCTGACAAGGCCAGTAAGGAGCATTGAGAATCAATTTGCTTCCCAACTGCTTCACTTTCTGAATCACCTTAGATATGAGAGGAAAGGGAGGGAAGGCATAAAGGAGACCCAGAGGCCAATCGTGAACAAGTGCGTCTCTTGGTGACTCCCCCAGGGGGGGGGGGGTAAGGAAAAGTAGCTGCTGCATTTGGAGTTGATTGGACTGGCGAAAAGATTGCAGCAAAGCCATCCCCATTTGCAGAAAATCTGTTCCGCTATTTCCTGCTTCAGAGACCACTTGTGAGGCATCAAGATTGCCTGGCTGATTTTGTCGGCTATCACGTTGGTTGTCCCTTGGATATGCATTGCCACTAGAAAGCGCTGGGAAGATATCGCCTACTTCCAAACACGAATAGCCTCCTGACAAAAGGGGTAAGATCTGGTTCCACCTTGCTTGTTGAGATACCGTACCGCAGACATGTTGTCTGAATGGATTGCTATCATCCCAACAGGAAGAAGGTTGTGAAGTGCTTGCAACACTAGAAGCACCGCCCCCATCTCTAGGACACTGATATGCAGGTAAGCCTCGTGATCTTGCCATGTGCCTTGGACAGTACTGCCTAGATAATACCCCCCCCCCCACCCTGTGAGGCATCCGTGGGTCACAGTAGCAACGTGTTGACAAGGAAGGAATGGAGTGCCTGTTGGTAGTTGGTCTGGTAGGCTCCACCAACGGAGGTCCTTTTTGCAAGACTCTGTTAAGATGATGTGGTGGAATAGAGGCAGTTGTTGAAAGGACCACTGGGACGATAGAAGCCATTGAAGAATTTGCATATGTAATCCGGCCAGAGGGACTAGCATTATGGTAGAGGCAATGGTCCCCAAGAGTTTCAGCACTGTCTTTGCTTTGACTTTTTGAAGAGGAAGTAAAACAGAGACCTTGTTGTATGAGGTTCTGTGCCCTTTCTGCAGGAAGATGAGCGACTGTGTATTTCTGCGCCTATAAAAGTCAGAAATTGAGAGGGCGATAAGGCAGACTTTTCCCAATTTATAGTAATCCCCAACTGGGCACAAAGTTGGATCGTGGAGTCTCTGGTTTGAAGGAGAAGATCCAAGAAATATACGAGTGAGTCAACCACCATGGTCCAGCCAAATAAAAGTCCGGAAGATGTATAAAAGGAAAACAATTTATTGGAATAAAAGGTTAGTGCTTTTCTGGGGTTACTGCTTCATCAGACCAAGAACAAAGTAAGTATAAAAACCCACATATTTAAAAAAACACTCAACCAATCAATAAGAAACAATTAAAAATGGCGGCGCAGTGGTGCAGCGGTTAATGCTGTCGCCTCACAGCAAGAGGTTCTCCGGTTCGATTCTCGGCTGGGGTGCCTTCTGTGTGGAGTTTGCATGTTCTCCCTGCGTTCGCGTGGGTTTCCTCCGGGTACTCCGGTTTCCTCCCACATTCTAAAGACATGCTTCTGGAGCATTTCTCCCCGGGCCTCCGCTAAAAACAGGATCTGAGGAACCTAGTCGGACTTTCCTGGTCAACAAATGTTAAATAAATAAATAAATAAATAAACAATTAAAAACCAGACATGATCTTACATCACCGTCTATCTAATAAGGAAGGCTTAACAGAAGACAGCCTCAAGGGGGGCTGGAACCGAGGGTTCCACAACCATTGGTACTGAACACTCCAGCTCCGAAAGCCCGGCACAGCTCAGAGGAGGAACCACAACAGGGGAAATGGACTCGGGTGGCTCCGGGACTGACTGGGTCAGAGCCAATAGTATTTTTGGCAAGGCAGATGACGTCAGGAGTCTAAGCACTACTCTCTCCACATCTTCCTCTGATAGTGTGGGTGATCTGGACCTCTGCAAGATTGGGGACCTTAAGGCTGGGGAGACCGGCAAGGGATCGCTGGACCGGCTCTAATGTAGTCTCTCAGTTGTCGGCTCCAAAATGCATGGGGACAAAACTGAAGTCTCAGTATCAACAACCTTGATCAGCTCTGAGGCCAGTGGAGCCGAAGAGGTAGAAGTCTTATCTGGCTTAGGAAGTTTAGGAGGCGGTTCCGAAGCAACAGACAACGCCGGGGAATGCCTCTTGGTAGGCTTCTCCTTTTTGGAGGAATGTGATTTTGAGGAAGAAGTAGAACTGGCCAAATCCTCCTCGAAGGAAGGCTTGAGCAGACCTTTCAAAATTAGCTTCTTGTTCTGCTCCTGGTGAACTCGGGAGCTGAAGGAATGGCAAAACAAACAGGTTTCCTGCAAATGAATGGCTCCGAGGCAATAAACACAATTACTATGGCCATCCATAATTGACATTTTCTGGGAGCACTTTACACATTTTTTAAAACCCGAAGGTTTATTGTCTTTTGCCTCTTTGGACATGATAACTGGAGAAGCAGAAACACACAAGCACAACGAGGACTAGGTCCTCTAACATAAACGGGCCTAGCCCTTACCAAACTAGCACACACACCCAATGAGGATTAGGTCCTCTAACTGAAATGGGCCTAGTCCTGGGGAGAGAGAACGGAAGGAGAACTAGGTCCTCTAACTTAAACGAACCTAGGTAAAAAAGTATAAGACTAGAGGGTCAGAAAACTATCAACTAGACTGCGCACACACAAATTTTAAAAATCTAAATGTCCAAACTGTCTCAAATATAAATCTATGCTCAAAACGCTAAGTCATAGAAACAAAAGGGTTGGAACGATCAAAAGACCCTGCACGCAAGCTGAATCTCTAAACATCCAAGTAAATAACTATTTAAATTCCAAACTCTGTAATACTAAGAAACACTGCACACGAAATATAGCAAAATAAGCACAAACAAGCACGTTAACCTGAAACACTAAATATCTAAGTAAATATCTAAATTCCAAACTAACAATAATAAGAAATATTGCACAGAAAAAAATAGCAAAATAAGTGCAAAAGCGCACGTTAATTAGACGGGACTGGCACACAGGATAACAAACGAGAACAACAAAGGCCAACGGCCAACTAGTTCTCAACAATTAAGCAATTTAAAGTGAAGAAAAACACTTCAAGTCTGAAACTGCTCTGACACTACTCAACTCTATCTAGAGCCATATAAATCGCAAAAGTTAAACTGTAATATAGTAATAACAGAAAGTCTTAAACTTAGCCACGGCCAAGCAAGAAGCACATCTGAACTCGTAGACGCGGCAAACGAGATCTGGGGATTGTACTGGTGTACTATGGGATACCTACCTAGCCACAAGCCAACTAGAAGACTTTGAGCTTTGTAATAGGCCGAATTGGAGCAGAGGATCAGCTCTGAACCCATATGCAAGAATGAAGGCGAGATAGGACTACAGAACATCCTTCGTTTCTTTGTGCGTGTCAAGCTAGTTCAGGACTTCTGTTTGCATTAGAGCAGTCCCAGACTAATCAGTTACAGAGCCAACAGTCTTAAGTTTTATTTTCTACTCTCCCTGTTCTAGTAGAATTCTTAAATCCAGTGCATCTGCTGTACTCCATCCCTTATGGTAATTTGACAACATAATTCCTTCCCTCTCTTTACTTGTTGATAGCAGCCAATAAATATAATTTTGCAAAGTCTTTCCCGATAAGCTGTTCACTAGGTTAACTAACCATTGATACAACTGTTTAATTACTAATTACCTATAGCTGTAGTTTTTCGCCTTGTAGCGGTTGCCAGTAAAACAATAAGCAAAATTACTTCAGAATATCTGCCTAAATACTTCATCCTTAAATTTTCAAAGTCTATGTATTAGTTTCCCTTCAAGTGTTTAGCAGTGCTCTGTACAGACTCAGGCACCTTGAGTGATATTTTTCCTGTAAAAGGAATATACAAGGAAACAGCTCCAGTACTTAGTAATAATGACCATTCCTTCTGGCATGTCTAAAGATCAGTTCCCTGTGTTTTCTCCTATTAACCTGGTGAACTTGGGCATTCTGAGGCATTGTAGCAACTGCCTCATGTACATAGACAACCCTCTCCTCTTACCTCCCAACTTGTGAGAGATGCACTTATACATCCAAACAGGAAGCTATGCACTCTCAAGCCAAGATCGGAATAGCTGGTCAAGAGGAGAAGGTCAACATCTGCACCACACCACATGCAACACATAGCCCTCCAGAACACCCACCATCACAGCTCTCACATACAAACACAAACCACACACCCACCTTCACAGAGGCTCTCAACAGAAATCTATCCAAACAGCAAAGACCTCCAAGGCAGAAATGCACTCGACAACCAGTCAAAAGTGCAGCCCCACAGGGATTGGTCCTGAGTCTTCTCCTGTTTGGCATCTACTTCTCAGAAGTCCAGAATCTGACAACACACACACTCAAGTCACTCCACAACAAGTACAAGTATGACTCTGTTACTGTCCATGTGGGTGTGAATGACCTGAGATGCACCTCCCTGGACTACATGAAAAGAGACGTGAAGGAGCTCTCAGATTATGTGACCCAGGCAGGTATGACCCTAGCCCTTAGCAGCATCCTACTGTTGCCCAGAATGATACCACAGTACAAGCAGAAAATGATTGATTTCAGCAATTGGCTAAGTTTCTGGTGTCATTCTAAGGGGATCCAGTATCTGTCTGCTTGGGATGACACGACTGACATACTTCGATGCTTTGCCAGAGATGGCATGCATCTGTCACCCCTGAGTCTCTGGATACTGGCTAAGGCTCTTGCCATCCCTATAGTGCATTTTTTAGGCGATGTTCCAAAGACCAAAATTACCAACATAACAGCTATAAATAAATGCAAACTGAGGGTCATTCTGCTCAACGCTAGAAGTCTAAGATGCATTTGCTTGAAGCACTCCTCAAAATGAAGAACATAGACATTTGTGCTGTACCGGAGGCTTGGTTTAAAGCAGCAGAAAGCACCCCTGTGCTTACCAGGCTATAACTCATTTCACACCTTTCGGCCCCAGAACATGGAACGAAGCGCCAAGGGCGGTGGTGTCTCCATATTCATAAAGGATATACACACCTCCAGACTAGTAGCCCAGCATAACACATCAGAGACACTTCAGGTACAAGGTAAGATGGTAATTCAGGTCATAGCCTGCTATAGGTTCCCAACCATGTTCCAAGACTCTCACTCCACATTCCTAAGCACCCTGGAAACTATTAGGGTCCAACCCAACACTCTCATACTAGGGGATTTCAACTACCCCTCCATCAACTGGGAAAAGTACTCCTGCACCAATACAGTGGCCCAACGCTTCCTGGAATTCATCAACTCCAGCCCTGGACCAGCTCATTCTTACCTCCACTAGAGGAAGCAACATCCTGGACCTTGTTATTACTAACATGGGCAACTGTTGCTCTACACCAATAGTCATTTCCTCCCTGGGTAGATCTGACCACAAACTAATCACCATGGAAATCCACATCTCATCCACACCCCCACAAAGTTAACCACCCTGAAAAACTTTTCCAAAACAGACTTTGGGCTCCTAAAAACAGAAGTGGCTAACTTCATGGCACCCATGTCAATGGAAAATAGATGCATGACTGCCGAATCATACATCAATACACTGTACGAACACGTACATAATATGCATGGAAGTAGCCATACCAAACAGAATCAAGACGCTCTCCTCCAAAAAAGGAAGCCAATCTGGTGGTCCCCAGCTATTAATAAACTCTACAACAGAAGAAAGAAACTGTTGCAGAAAAAGGTTAAGTCCCAAGACTGGAAAAAACTCTCTTATTAGACTCAACAAAAAGTTGAGATCACTCATCAAAACCTCTACAGCCAGCTATGAAGGCAGAATTGCAGCAGACACTAAAAACAAGCACAAAGCCTTCTATAGTTATATCAAGAATCTCCACAGCAATACCCAGGTTTGCTCTGAGTTACTGCACAATGGTACCTCCTGTACTAAGCCAACAGATACTGCCAAAATACTGGCAGACAGATTCAGTGCCAACTTTACCCCTTCTCCCCCCCCCTAAAGGACCAATCACAATATCAGAGGAATGCCAGGCACCCAGCATTACTGCAGCACAGGTTAAAGCTGCATTGTCCAAGGCCAAAAATACAGCTTCCATGGGACCCGACAATATCCCTGGATGTGTTCTACATGAACTACAAAGTGAACTGGCACAACATCTGTATGCCCTGTTCAATCACAGCCTCACCTCAGCCTTTGTCCCTACCGAATGGTGCACTGCTACAGTCATCCCTCTCCATAAAGGGAGAGCGATTACAGACCCTGGGAATTATCGCCCCATTAGCCTGAGTCTGATATGTAGGGCTATGGAGTGCATCATCATGGACCTAATTAACAAGGATATAGGGGAATCTCCAAACTCTAGATCCCACGTAATTTGGTTTTGTGAAAGGCAGATCATGCCTGCTCAACCTGGTTGACTTATTTGGGTCAATCACCACAGCTGTGGATGAGGGCAAGGCAGTTCATACAGCCTACCTCAATCTGGCCAAAGCCTTTGATACCATACCCCACTCAGGAATTATTGATAAACTCACCAAACTAGGCATCAACCCCTGTATCACTAGGAGGGTTACAAATTGGCTCACAGATAAAACCCACAGTGTGAAAGTAGCGTACTCCAATCAGACTGACGACCAGTCACGAGTTGAGTCCCACAGGGATTGGTCTTGGGTCTTCTCCTGTTTGGCATCTACTTCTCAGAAGTCCAGGTCAACACAGAGGGACTCTGGCTGACCAAGTTCGCAGACGACTGCAAGCTGGGAGCCATTATTAATGCCCAAGTGATGTAGCCATCCTAGAGAATGGCCTCACTGAGACCAATGACTGGTGTCAAAACCATGGCCTTAAGCTTAATGCCAAAAAATGTGTCGTCATCCCCTTTGGGAAAAACTCCATTCCCATTAATTACCACAATGATGGGTGACCACTGAACACAGAAGGCGTTAAAAGAGATCTGGGGACACAGGTTGACAGCACCCTCTCCTTTCCACCACCACATTGCCACTATGGTCTGAAAGTCCTTCTATGTGGCACACTGTGGTCTGAAAGTCCTTCTATGTGGCACACGTCATTACCAAGGGTTTTGCATCCAGGAAAAAAAAGGTCATCATCACTCTCTACTCTTCCCTCATTAGGCCAATCTTCAAGTATAATGCCCCATTTGGCATGTACCTCACTAGACACATGCAACAGCTGGAAAGGCCACAAACGTACCTCACGAAGAGGATCTTAGGCCTTAAACACATGTCCTACATGGACAGTCTCAAAAAACTAAACTATTCTCCGTCTCATATCATCTAAGAGGCAATCACTGCTTGACTTACAAAGCCGTGTCTGACCCAGCTTTGTTAAAAATGCTACATCTAAAAGAAATCCCAATCCCTCCACACCACACACTCCAGAGACCTCAAACGCATTACCACAATCAACAAAGCATGCTGGCGAGACAGGTTCATAACCCAGAGACTGCCCATGCTCTGGAATAGACTTCCCATATATGTCAAGCAGAGCACCTCACTGGTCCTCTTCAAGAGAAATCTTGATGAGTGGATGGGAAATAGAAAGTTCACACTGAGGATCACTCTAGTGGCTCTACTTGACAGAGGCACTGGGAACCAACGGTGGGCAGCCAGAGCACTTCTATGGGCTAGGCTTATAAAGGCTCCAGGGCCATTAGCCTAGTACACACCTATGACGCTATGAAACTATAGCTCTACTGTTTCTCCCCTTAGTTGTTGTTGGGCAAAATAGTAAACTTAATTACCTAGAACTGTAGTTTTTCTCCTTACAGTTGTTGCTAGTGTATAAATATTAAGACAAATTACCCTATAGCTGTTTTGTGATTATATCAGTGTTTTGTGATTATAGCAGTATGTTGCAATCTCCCCAGAATGTTGTTTATAAATAAATAAAAAACTACTTGCTTTAAAACTAAACATTACCAAGGGACTACAGTTCCTTTAACTTCCTACCTACCTTCAACCCAGGCCATTTATTGACTGTTTTTTTTTGGTCCCAAGTACACTGACTGGCTCTACCTGTTCTGTTTGCTCTCGCTTCGCTCGGGCTAACTCCACTCCCCCTACCTCTATTTCCCACCCACCCCCACTATGCTTAAACTTATTTCCAAACAGCCACTCCCCCTAAATAAAGATATCCAAACACAGCAAAGAAAAATCCATTTTTATATCATTCCAATTATCCATCTGCATTCTATCATACTATCTCCCGTATTTCACACTCCACTTACATAAAAAAAAAGTCTATAGCAGGTAGTTAAGTAACAAGTCATAACCAGACAAAATAATAGTTTTAAATCCTCTAGATAAACAACTGCAGTTACAACTAACAATTATTCCTACCCACCTATAACACTATTACTTTAACTTAGATGGATCAGAAACACAAATAGTAAGCAATATGATAATTTTATACTCATCAACCCTATTTCTATCTATTACAGCTCACATAACCTCTTGTCATACAGAACTTAAGACACCCCAGCAATCAAACTCCGTGCAGGAATAGTGTTATTCCTGCATGGACTGAATGGTGTCAGTTTCGGCATAGCTTTAACAGCAGCACGCCTTACATATTCATGAAGGTGCGCTACTGCTTAGGCTAGGTGGACACGAACACCACTGAGTGCAGAGGGCATGTTTTAGTAGTGCCTGCACATCCAACATGCCCCCCTGCACAAGTGCTGGACGGCACTTTCTAAGTGTAAATACGAAGCCATGCAGGGGGTGTTTAACAGGTACTGTCACACACCCCCTGCAATGCGAAGGTGCAGTATGGTACCTTTAACATGTCAACCTCTTAGAGCAAAATACTGGTCAAACCCTAAACGATGGGGGGGGGGATTATAAATATTGCCCTTACAAACTTAGAAAGCTGAGAGACGAACAAGGTTTGTATTAACATAACAACATGTAGGGAAGAAGTAGAAGTCTGAAACTCCAAATGTATGCCATTATGTAGTGACTTCAATCCTGATATGTCCCATACAGACTTATTTGATAGTGCATAACCACATATAACTTACAAGTAGTTGTGATACATGTAATTAAACTGCTTTTATTAATGTTTTTTCTATTCTATGTTAAGTTTAAGCGTAGTTGAGCGTATTTGCGCGTTATGGCCCTCTGCTCAGCAATGGTTAAACATCCCATAGGAGCTAAACACAAATGTATAGCTAAAATCCTTAATGATGAGATAGCGTAGTGGTTAGAGTCCCAGCTTTGCATGCAGGAGCTCATGGTTTGAGTACCAAGAAAGGCAGTTTATTTTTACATGGGAAAGCATTGTTAAAATTAATTTTTATGTTAAATTATGTAGTAATTGATACTTGTTACCCAGGGTAGTATAGCTGGTTCAAAATGGAAGTGCGAGTGCATATAACATGTGAAATCAGCCATGTATACACAAGTGTCTCATACAGTCATACCCCAAGGTAATGTAATGAAAGCACAAAAGGAGACATCATGTAAAGTAAATCATATACACAATAATAGGTCAGTAATGATGAATTAATCTACAAGTCTGATATTTTTTAAAATGAAAACTGAGCAATGCTAAGCAGTGCTCAGCTATGCTTAGCCAGTTTAAGCATTGTTTAAATGTAAATTCTAAGCAGCAGTCAGCTCAGCAGATTTGCACACTGTTAAGCAGTGCTCAGCATTTACTCCTTTAAGCACTGTTCAACTCAGTTTAAAGGATTTGCGCATCGCTTAGCTGAGCTTAGCATTTTCAAAATGGTCCAATGATGGCAAAGGGCGGGAATATGGGCTTATTTAAACTGCAGAGGCGGGAATACAGCCATAACCTGTTGTAGTCTGATCTCTGCAGAAACCATGTCTGGCATTGGAGAGGCAGTGCGCTTTCAAGCACAGCATCGGGGCATTCAGGAGTCCAGGGTCAAGGTTGGCTCCTTGTAGAAAACCATGATGATAGAAGGCTGCAGGGCCAGTACCAGTGCTCTCAGTAGAAAGCAGAGGCCTGGGACCATCTGGCACGTGACCTCACCAGTGCTATTGGAATCCCCCAAACTGGTGAGCAGGTACAGCATCATTATGCCGACCTACAGCAGAGGAAGGGAGAGCTCTTGGCCCAGTGGATCCAAGATGCATGGGCACAGAATGCTGCAGTAGTTAGTAAGAAGCCCATCCATAGCTGTACCAAATCTTAGGCTGAGTATGTGACAGACCGGTATGCATAATGTTTATTTTCTCCTCCTACAGCTGCAGCAGAGAGGGGTAGCAATGCAGAGGCCCATGCTGACTGACAAAGCTGCGCCAACAGGCTAGTGAGTACAGATTTACTTTACAGTATATAGTGAAATAAATAAGAAGGAGTTAATAGTTTACTGCCAGTAGGTGTAGTGTGTTCTGTGTCTAACGATTAAATAAAAGTTTGCCAGACTAATACTGATCTACAGGACATGCAGTAGTAAAGCACTGTGTTATACAAGTACAATAAAGACCTAAACCAACAACTGTTGCGTTTATTCTTGGATGTTGTTGTACAAATAGAATGTGTACAGATACTTTACAGCAAATATGGCTCTGACAGCATGAATTTACTGAGGTTGCTCTGAGAACTAGCTATTATGCAAAACAGTAGATTGTAGAGCTGTAAAACAAGATGCAAATGAAATATGAAACAGATCTGAACCCTGGCCAATGTATTACAGTCTGTCCCCTGCAGCACTGCCTTGTGTTAACCTTTACTTTCCAGGCTGTATTATTTCAAAGGATTAATACACAGTATACCATCTGTCATGCATGAATCTCAGGATTAGGTGGTCAGACTGTCTAACCCAGACAGCAATAAGCAGAAATCAGTCAAACAAGAGACAGCAGTTCCCAAAGTAGCTCAGTGTGATGAGAAATAGCCTTGTTCATTTTAGCACACCCAGGCACTCTCCCTACTCAGCCCAACAAACATTTACACACTACACTGCTCCACAGTCTTGACAGTCTGGTAACAATGGCCAGACATACATAACTCTCAGCTGTACAGATTTCCACAATGTCCAGCGTGTGGGACCATATTTATGGCCACTGCTGCATATACTTCCAGGAGTCTGTTAAGTCACTGGGATGATATCAGGGGCGAAGTCACTAAATAATGATGTACCATACCTCTAAACCTATTACTGCAAGACATTTGGACAAAGTCTGACATACTTAGGGGACAGGGGGCCGTAAAGAGAGACTAAGCTGGGCATAAATCCCTACGTCACTCGATGGGTTGCCAACTGGCTTACTGACAGAACCCAGACTGTAAAAGTAGCAGACTCCAAATCCATCTCCAGACAAGTGACAAGTGGAGTAACTCAGGGTTCAGTCCTGTGACTGCTCGTTTGGCATCTACTTCTCTGAAGTACAGGCCAACACTAAGGGACTCTGGTTAACAAAGTTCGCAGATGACTGCAAACTGGGAGCCATTACTGAATCCCCAAATTATGTGGATATTCTAAAAAATGGCCTTACAGAAACAGATGCTTGGTGCCAGAGCCATGGGCAAAAGCTTAATGCCAAGAAATGTATAGTTATCCCCTTTGGGAAAAAACATGTACCCATGAATCACCACATAGTTGGCAGTACACTAAACACCAAAAGTGTGATGAGAGACTTAGGGACACAGGTGGACAGTGGTCTCACCTTCAATAACCACATCATCACAACAATCAGGAAATCCTTCTATGTAGTATACCTCATCACTAAGGGCTTTTCATCCAAAAAAAGGAGGTCATTGTCCCACTGTACTCATCCCTCATTAGACCCATTATAGAGTACAATGCCCCATTTGGTCTGTACCTCACAAGACATCTGCAACAGCTGGAAAGGCCACACAAATACCTTAAAGAATCACAGGCCTAAAGCAGATGCCCTTTGCTGACCATCTAAAAAACTCCAGCTATACTCTGTGGTATATTGTCTACTCAAAGGCGATCTCTGCTTTACATACAAGGCCATGTCAAACCCTGAGCTGCTGGACATGTTCCACTTAAATAAATCCCAATCCCTCAGAGCCACACGTTCTAGGGATCTAAACCTTGTCATCACAATGAACAAAACATGCTGGAGGGATAGGTTCCTGACCCAGAGACTCCCCATACTCTGGAATAGACTGCCCATACAGGTCAAGCAGAGCACCTCCTTGGTCCTCTTCAAAAGAAACCTTGAAGATTGGATGGGAGATAGGAAATTAAACCCGGGGATCGCGTCAGTCGCCCTGTTAGACAGGGGTCCAGGGAAGTAAATATTGTGGGAAGAAATATCCAGGGAATTGTTATGGCTAGGCTTGTATAGGCCCTAGGGTCGATAGACTAATACCAACGTATGAACCTATATCTCACATAATGGTGTTACAAACTGAAACAGTTGCTGTAATATAACAACTCTGAAAGATATGATGTCTGAAACACAAACAGATGTCAACATTTACTGACTTCAATCCTCATTACCCTACTGATATCTCAAAAACAGAAACGGTCTGAGATACAGACCAAATATAAAAGAGGCAAACCTCTGGCCATTCTGCGGACATCTGGACAGTTGAGAAGTATGTCATACACATATCACTGTCAGACATCAATACATGACGAAAATGCATGTCCAGACAAACCCTGTTAATCTAGCCATCTTCTATGTGTAGAACAGCAATACTTGCAATCTGTATCTAATTCTGGAACTTTGTCCCCCATTTTGTTGGGCTGTTTCCACATTTCTCATTCTAAGAGGCATTTCCAGCTACCTTCTGTGAAGCTGTAGTGCCCACACCTCCATAATGTCCTCCTCACAGGCAGGGAAAAGGGGCAAAGCCCACATGAAGGAATTATAGCACTGTGTTGATATGGCACTGACTAATGGAAAGGGTGCAAGTAGCAAGTGGGAGACACCAACTGGTGCACACACCATCACCTGCTTATTACCTACAAAAGGCAAGCTGCTGCCTATGCAAAACAGGTCTGAATCCGTCTACACAAAAGACGGACTGCGACTACACAAACCTAAACATTTGCATTATTCTGAGGAAACTCTTCAGCACTATAACAATTATGTCAATCAATTAAGCATGTAATGGAATGCAGAAGGGGAATGCAAAAATGTGAAATAGGAAGTTAAACAATAGGTCTCTACAAGACTTGCTGGACTCGCATGTTGCTGTCCAGCACCTACGGCCATTCCTGCTGGCCCTGTCTGCAGTGACATAGATCACAGCTTGCCAGTGAGTCACCCCAGCAAAGGTCAGCTCACGTATGACCACTACTGGAGTGTCTGTTGTCCAATACTGACTGACACTGCTAGGTCAGCTACCTGGGATGTAAATAGTCATCTGTCACCTGTGAATGCTACTATGATACATATGCTTGTCTTACAAATTCAAGATATCTATATAGTAAACAACTGGTGCAGAAGTGTGTGTTGAACTATA
Organism: Protopterus annectens; assembly: GCF_019279795.1. Lineage (NCBI taxonomy): Eukaryota > Metazoa > Chordata > Ceratodontiformes > Protopteridae > Protopterus > Protopterus annectens. Next base: position 685,028,016 of record NC_056725.1, read on the forward strand.
GGTTATATACTGAGCTCACACCTTTCAACTGTCCAGAGTCTTGCAGACTGACCACAGGTCTGCCTCACATTTATAGTCAATGCCTCATACAGTTGTGTATTGTCTGGCAAATCACTGGCAACCTAGTAAAGACTGAAGTTATACCATAATAGCATACATTTCAGTGTCACATGCCATATTCTGTACTATTCCTGTGAATGCAAAACCATTTTTGCTAGCAACTAAGTGTGTTACAGCTAGATTTATAAAGTGTCACTATTTTTCAGCCTTTGCCCACTAGTGATGTGTGCCTTTGTCCAGCTGTCTAGGAATCTTAGCATGAAACTAATGTCATTGCAAGCATACCTTATCCTGGAGGATGCTGACATTTGTGCAGTCACTGACACCTGGTTTGCAGCTGTGGAGAGCACACTAACTTTGCCAGGTTACTCATCCCACCATACTTTGAGACCCCAAATGGAGGGCTGCAAAGCCAAAGGAGGTGGAGTGTTAAACAGTATCTCACACACACACACACACACACACACACACACACACACACACACCTCCAGGCTGGCCAAATAGTAAGACGCAAGGGAGACATTCCAAGTGCAATTAACTGCTGACAAAACATCTACTCAAATCACAGCTAGCTACAAACCTCCAACTATGACTATGGATACCCACTACACCTCTCTGGACGTGCTTGAATCTGTTAGGATTCAACCCTCTACCCTGGTCCTGGGTGACTATCCAACCATAGTGTGCATGCTACCTGAACATGAACGTAGAGATTCCTCAGCTTTGTCAATGCCAATGCATTGGATCACCTGGTAAACACTCCTACGACAGGTGGAAATATCCTGTACTTGGTCCTAACAAACTATGAGTAGCCACTGTAGCACTCCTACACTGTCATCCTCCTTGGTAAAATCTGACCACATAGCCATCACTGTTGAGGTCACCATCTCCCCTGCCCCCCCTTGTCAGGGTCAAACAAAAAACACTTTCCAAAACGGACTATAAATTATCCTCAGAGAAGATATAAGTAGCTTTACAGCCACCATCTCTTCAGCTGGAACTAGCAGTAGTGTCAATCCTACACCACTATACTATGTGAGCACCTACATAGCTGTTAAGACTTCACAATGCCGGACAGGACAAAATCATCTCCCTCAAGGTATGGTAAACCTCTGTGGTGGACCGCAGCAATACACAAATTCCATAATAGGTGGAAATAATTGCTGAAGGCCAAGAAGGAGCAGGTGCCTAATTGGAAGCAATGTCACCTTTGTCTGAACAAGCAAATAAGATCACAGGTGAATTACCCTAAGGCTGAGTGCTAATTGGACACCTCCACCAAGGACAATCACTAGGCCTTCCTCACTTATGTCTGCAATCCCAGAGGTAACACCCAAATCTGCTCTGTAGTGGTGGCCAACAACACCACATACACATACAGCACATAACCTGTCTGCAGAAGGTTGGCTAAGTGTAAACATCACCTCCCGTCCCCCCATCGGTACACATGGACATGCACAGCACCCGCCCCCCTCCCCTCATCATCAGGAAGCAGGTCCGTAATGCCCTGTCAAAGGCAACACACAGAAGTCTCCATAGGCCTGATAACATTCCTGGCTGCATCCTACATGAGCTCTCAGCTCCATTACGCACTGTAGTCAACCAAAGCCTGAGCACAACTGTCATCCCATCTGCACACAGGACAGCCACTGTCATCCCTATACACAAAGGTGGAGCAATGCACTGACCCAGCCAATCATATGCACATCAGTCTAACTAGCCTGATCTGCAAGGGCATGGAAGGTAGTATCAAGGACCTTATAAACAGGGACATCAGCAACCTCAAAATGCTTGAGCCCACACAAGTGTGGTATTGTCAAAGAGAGATCAAGCCTGTTAAACCTGGTCGACTTCTTTGAATCGGTCAGACACAAGGACAAGGGGAAGACAGTGCACACTGCCTACCTTCACCTAGCCCAAAACTCTTACAATAATCCCCAGGCAGCCATGATACATAAGCCTACACAGCTAGGCATCAACCTGTATGTTACCAGATGGTTAGCTAACTGGCTCAATGATAGCACCCACTCAGTCAAGTGGAAGCCACCTCTAGTAGTAGACTTTTATAGAGCGGTGTACCCCAAGGATCGGTCTGGGGACCTCCACTATTTGAGATGTACGTTTGAGGTACAAGACTAAACCAGTCGTCTGTGGCTGACCAGGACTACAGATGACTGCAAGCTGGCCACTGTCCAACATTCCCCTGCTGATGTGAGCATCCTCCAAGTGGCCCTTACCCAAATTAATGACTGCTGCCACAAGCATCGCTTCACACTGAATGCCAGGAGATGCATCATTTTCCCTGTTGTGGTAGATGTTATCCACACTAAATTATGACAGTAACAACAATGTATTGAGCATGCAATCAGGTGTGAGGCAACTTGTGCACTGAGGCGGGTAGCAACCTGACGGTTTCCCATCGTGTGGGCACCACTGTACGGAAAGCTGTCTACATGGCCCACCTCACAAATACAGGAACCAGGCCGCCACAACATCCCTGTACTCCACCCTTATCTGACAAACTGAGTACAATGGCTCCTTTGGCATGTACCTTGCCATGCAAATGCAGCAGTTGCAGAGACCACGGAGGTTCCTGCCCAGGCAAATCCAGGGTCTGCAACACCTAACCTATACAGATAGGCTGAAAGCCCTGTCCCTGTACTCAGGCTCATACACACTGATCATATGTGACCTGTGTCTGGCATACAAGGCTATTTCCACACCAGCCTTGATGGCGTTTCTGCATATTCGTAAGACAAACCCCACTCACGCAACATGCACGCAAGACCCTCACCTGTCTGTGACATGTATAGTACTTGTTGGCAGGATAGTGTTGTGTCCCACACAATACACTGTCTGCAAACCCCACTCACGCAACATGCAAGCAAGACCCTCACCTGTCTGTGACATGTATAGTACTTGTTGGCGGGATAGTGTCGTGTCCCACACAATACACTGTCTGTAAAATACACTTCCTCCTCATGTCTAGCAGAGTACCTGTATAGTCCTCTTGAAGAAGAAGCGGAACGACTGCATGGGAAACGGAAAAGACATCCCTGGGATCCCATGTGCGTCCCAGCTGGACAGGAGAAACAGGTGCTGGTCTTGAAGGGACATGGGTAAAAGTCTGGGCTAGGCTTATGAGGGCATCCAGACCAATAGCCTAGTATCATCTTATGAACCTATGCACCTAGTACTTCACGTTTCCTGTATGTATTGTTGACTGTCCTGCAATGTTGTCTGAAATGAATCCCTGGGAGTCTGAACTGTATAGGTACTGCATTGATAGAGTATTCTCTCTTGTTCCTTCTTTAGTTATTATCCCATATTGTTAAACCTTGGCATTGTGTCTGGTCTGTATAGCAGTAAGTCAGCTCTTACAGTACTTGCATATGTATTTGGTGACACTGCATAGTTCACCCCAATAGCCTTGGTCTTGGTCACACTTACCATTCTGCTAACAGGCCCATCACACAGTAAGATTTGTCACCCTTTGTTGAGGATGTTAAAGAGATGGATTGTGGCAGTTAGAACTACCATGAAGTCTGGCCTGAGGGGCCGATAGGTGGCAAAGCTGTGCCAGACTTGAGTGTGTGTGTGTGTATGTATATATAAGCAAACATTATACTGCATGGTATTAATTTACATATGTAGTCTTCCCCTCACAGGCGAACATGGGGGTTGGTGTCTCTCCCCCTCACAACATGATGTCAGTGTCTTAGTGGACTCTCATGATGATGGTGGTCATAGTGAGGTACAGGTGGAGTTGTCAGGGGCTGATTCTGTGCCATTGGTTGGTATCCCACTTTCATCCACAATGTCCCTGCACACAGTCGGTATGCCCACACATACCCAGTCCCCAGCAGCCACAGATAATGGACAGTTGCAGGGTGGTGGCATGGAAAAGGTTAGTGTGGTGACTATGGCAAGTCTGAGTGTAGATACTACCCATAGCCAGCGACCAGGTGAGGTCACACACAGGTAGATAGGCAGGTGCGCTCGATGGAGGACTGTCACGTGTGTCACAGCAGGTGTCACCAGACGCATGTTACGGTCAGTCATGCAGGTACAGGCGTGTACTGACCACAACAGACAGATGCTCAGGGTCATGTATGCAGTGCTTCCTGCCATGCGTGATGACCTCTGACATTTATGATGCCATACGTCATTTTGCCAATGTTGTGGACAGATGGTGGGGTGAGACATTGTCACTGCTGGACCATGCAAGGTCTGTGCTTGAGCATATGGTGGGAGTAGGGCATCGGCCAGGTGGACGTAGATCAGCAACAAGATCAGCTGAGAGCCCACGTGGCCATGCACATTCACAATCCCGTAGTGGCAGTACCACCGAAGGGAGGGTGCCGTCCACACTACACTGGAGCAGGCCATAGGCACATGGTCCTGGCCAGTCCCATTAGGGATGAAGATCCAGCAGATGGCAGTAACCATCGGGGAGTAGTACTACATCTGTCCTTGGGCCTGGTGGTGCCAGTGAGACTCCTGGCAGAACCAGTTCCCATGTCCCTGGCAGGAAACGGTAAAATGTACATCCTACCATGTACAGTCCAAGGCTGTCCAACATAGCTCTGTGTCGGGCATCCACATGGCTTGATTGTGTGTATACAAACACGCACACATCTCTATCACAGGCTGTTCACCACCAGATACGCACACCTCCTCTACATAGCCCAGCTGAACACCACCCCTACACACACACACACACACACACAAAATGTCAACCATATGGCCCAGCCTAGGCCTCTGGCAATTCCACAACACACCCTATGCATGTGATGATACTTGTGCCACATCCCTGTTATCCACAACATCGATGCAGGGACATGCTCACATGGGTCTGATGCACAGGGTGAATGTAGTTCAATGTAGTAACGCAATGCTGTGTAAGGTGCTGTCTGCTGGCAATAGTTATGGGTACAAATCGAGGTGTAGGTACCTTTTTAGCCAGGATGCATTATTGCTGTTAGTACTGCTGACTGTAGTGTCACATACTGTACTCTGTTTGTATTCCAGGTGTCTGTGGGCTTGCTGACAGTAGCAATGATGAGTATGGCAGAGTGGAAACACAGTGACCTTTTCATAGCCAAGGTACAGCTGTATATGTACATGTTTACCAGGTGTGTTTTCATGCAACAGTGTGTGAGGGACAATTGTAGCAGACAGCGTGACCTTGCATACATAACCTTGACACAGCCAGCTAGCCTTCATGCATGTCACCTGAGTGTTCTGTAGTACCACAGGCTCACACATACAGAGGAGGTTACTTGAGTACTGGCACTAGGTCCCTCACAAGCTTAGCCATTACTTTAACTGCAACAGATTCACCTATCAGCACCTGTTGCCCCTGCCATTTCTGTCCCACCCACTCAACCTTCATAGAGATGACGACGGTATGCCTGGTACTGTGAATGACAGGTTTGGGATATACATTCCTGACACAGGACAGCCTGTGTTGGTCTAACCTGACAATCACCAGCATGTGTGTCTGCCAACTCATATGCATGTATGGTCCCTCGTGCTGGTAGTACACACAGAGTCATAGTCCTGTACTTGGGGCAGCTAATGGAGGGCTGAGCACAGCCCCTACCTGCACAGTCTTACGAACAATAATGCTAGATACATAACACAAATAGCACAGAGGTAATGTTACAGGGTCTTCCACTACTATTCAAGTGGGTGACAATTGTTAGGATTGTCAATGGTGCATTCAGAGGTCCTTAACATGGTAGAGCACACACACACACACACTGCTGCATGGGGACATGAACTGAAACACACATGCACGTGGAGTTGACACTTCTCAGAGCAGATGACCTACCCATCTATTTATGTACAATACACAGTGAAACTACCATTGCATGGACCACACTGGCTTGGCGTTAGAAACTGTGCAACTCTGCTTGTATGGTGAATGACATCTGTATGGGCTGAAACTAGGTTGGCAATGGGGGGAGTTCACAGGGTGGAATAGGCACACAAAATGGTATAGCCTTCACAAACACACAGTAAAGACATCCACAGGGGGTGTGCATACAGAAACACACACACAGTTGCCAACAGACATATTAGTAACCCTACGTATCCACTTGTATGTACTATAGTGCTACGTACACGACATGCTCCACATAGATTACATGCCTGGGACATAACACACAACCTCTTACAACAAGTAATTTTGCAAATGCCTTCATGGATAGTGGGGTAAGCCACCAGAAATAGTGATTGGTCTCATCTACTGCTCCTACAAGCCTGGACAAGTGATAGAGTGACAGACTTTGTATCAGCATGATGTGTCATTCAGGTACGATGTCTGATGCTGGCATGTGTGTCACTACGGTAACTGTGACATACTTGGCAATGATATCACAGGAATGTTTATTGTTAGGAGACACAGTCCACATATAGGTTGCAAACATCTGGATATTCCATGTACATCTGTACAGATGACGGATATGGGCTGTATAGTGTTAATGGCATCCACCTCACATGCACCATGTAACAGGCTCTTTAAAGTAATGTCATGGGTAGGTGGTCAACAGGCATTAAAATGGTATAACCTACACACACAACAGCCACAGGGGATATGCGTCATACACACTATTATAGTTGTCAGTATTGAGATTAGAACCCCTACTTATCTAATTATTTGTACTATAGTATTACGCAGTTATTGCACACGCCACAGAGCTTAGAGGGCTGACAAGTGTATACAGGTACTACTAAGGTGAATGACATCAGCAGGTCTTGTAAAGTAGGGCAATGGGAAGTGTACTGGCTGGTACATGCCTCAAAATAGTATAACCCACACCCTCAGAGGATATGATTCTCACACACACACCAGTTGCCAATATTGAGTTTAGAACCCCTATCTAGTTATGTGTACTACAGTGTTACGCAGTTATCACATGTGCCATGGCGCTTATAGGACAACAGTGTCCCAAGGTACGTCTAAGGTAAATTACATCAAGAGACCTTATAAAGTATGGCAATGGGACATGTACTGGCTGGGAATGGCATCAAAATACATTACCTTACAAACATACACACTTACAGACACCTTCACATACACTTACTCATACACACACTTGCCAAAGCTAAGCCCTATCTAGTTATTTGTACTATAACTGTTAGTTATTACATGCGCCATGGAGCTTATAGGACTGAGGGCTGTACAAAGATACTTCCAAGGGCAATGGCATCAGCAGGACTGCTACAGTAGGGCACTAGGAAGTGTAGTGGTTGGGAATGGTCTAATACTGTTTCATCTACAATTACACCCACGCGCGTGCACACACAACACACCCGCGTTCGCACACACAAACACACCCGCGTTCGCACACACAAACACACCCGCGTTCGCACACACAAACACACCCGCGTTCGCACACACAAACACACCCGCGTTCGCACACACAAACACACCCGCGTTCGCACACACAAACACACAAACAAAATCACACGTACACAAATACAAACACAAACAGGTGATGTGATATTACAACCCCCACCTCAGTACTATTACACAATGGAGTTCACCTTCATGCTGGCATGTGCAACTGGTTATGACTGGTATGCCACTGTCCGCAGCAGGACATCACTCTATGCCAATGTATCCCTGTGTATGACTCTGTGTGTGTCTCTCTCTCTCTCTCCCCCACGTCTATCTGTGTGTATGCTTGACATATTGTTATATGTTGTCCATATATACGTCTGTGTATCACACACAACAGATGCAGATATATCACATATGGGCCACCTACAGCTAGCCGAGGGTGATCTTAACTGTCTCTACACACACCCATCAGACAGGGTGTGCATAACTGTCTGCATACAAAGTCATATTTGCACAATACAGTTATATAGTCTGATGTGGGTTCAGACATGGGCTGTGATTCTCCAAATGTACAAGCATGCCCAGTATGACCTTCTATAGTAAATGTGTGACTCCATTCCAGAGATAGTTGTACTTCGGTCCGGGGTTTTGTGCGCTCCAGCCATACCTCTCAAAAGTAAACAGGAAGTTGCTATAGGTACAGGGTTTGTTTTAGCAGACATTTTCTGACATATCTGACATCTGACACTGGAATGTATTGTGTCATTACCTTAGTGACGTATCACGTAGGATTATCCTCAGATAATCCCAGTGCTTTACCAGAGAAATAGAAGATGTATGATGCACAGACCAATATTATGAGCAAACTATAGACATTCTTGTCCAAAATGGCCAACTGAGAGGTGTGGCTATCACCAATTGACTGACGAAGCTGTGTAAACAGTCCAGCAACTTGGTGATATACTGGCTGAGGATCTCCTACCCGTGTGGCATTCTTCTTACCTGAAAAGTCATATCTTGGTGTGGCCATACCTCTCAACTGTACAGTTTTTGGCAGACTGTCTAGATGTTTGTCTAGAAGTTTCATCCAGTCTACATAAATGTTAGTTACAAATAAAGACTGACGTTACAAAATAATGACAGACATTAGTGTTTCAGACTTCATAACCTTCAGACAATTCTTGCTAATGCAAAACCTGCTATTCTACCAACTTTCTCAGTTTGTAAGAGCAATATTTATAACACTTCCCAATCATTGGGCCTTGTCCCACTTTTATTATTTATGACCTTGTCCAGATGTCTTGCTGTCATAAGTTGAGAGGTATGGTACAGAGTGCATTCTACTGTGCAGAAATGTCCTTTGTATGTGTAGTAATTCCAAAATTAGCAGGAAAAAAATAAGTGCAAACATAATCTTTAAAATTTCATAGACACTTCCTGATTTAATCCATTGGGATATAATGTACCATAATTAAATATAAATGTGGTTTTCTAAATGGTTAAGCCTAGAGTGAAATGTTCTCCCCGATATCTCAACCTGGGCCAAAACACTAAAAAATAAAAAGAACCATCACCCCCATGGACAGATGAAAAATGACTCGTCACTGGAGAGTTTTGAGAGGATGAGCAGGAACTATTTGAAGAGTGGAGACAGGTGTCTCTTGAATGTACTTTAGACTGGCTTAAAATCTTGATTAAATTTAACCTTAGGACCAGCGAAAGGTTACGGAATAATATTTCAGTCCTAGAGGAGTCTATCAAAAAGACTTCCTAGTTTCAACAGAGTGTAAAATTGAAGGAGATTTCAGCTAAAGTCAGCAAGATGGAAGGTGAAGTTATGAATAGAAAGAAAAAAAGCTGACTTGTGTTATCAATGATTTCCATTCCGGACAGATCTATCAACGGCAACAGAAAACACATTGGGGTCAGTCTAAAAAGAGACAACAGAAGAGTCGGAGTTCCAGCAAAGACTTTTCGGGTTCCCTTAGTGAGTTATCCTCAAAAAAAGAGCATCTCTTTCGAGAGTATCCCTGGAGAGGAATCACCTGATCGTGCCATCCAATCGGGACAGCAACAGAGGTTTAATGAGGGAGCGAAGGGAAGAAATGGTAGAGCCAAATGAATGGAAAGATACAATAGATGAACATTTTCTTCCCTGTGAATGAATGAAATGGACTGGATGTTATTAATTTAATCGAACTTGGAACTTTCTTCTGAAGCCATTAAGGTATTGTCAAAAGACGCAAAATTTGTGCCAACAATATTGTCATCATTAGCTAATGTTTTAATTGAGGCTAACAAATTTTTCCGTAAATTACATCCTAGGGTTTTTTTTTTTTCTAAAAGGGTGAATAATGTTAATGGCAACAATATATCATCTTTTGATAATGAAGATTGTACTGAAGACACAGATGACTCGTTGCTAAATTTGTCTTTGTACGATTATGATGACAGTTATTTTTGAAAATGTGGCAGATAATGAGGGTGTAAATGAAGTACATACTTTTAACATGGTGTATGGTCGTTTGGAAATACCAGCATACCCTTTCTCTTGTAATACTTTTTTTCTACCCAAATTGAGTCAGTTGGTCTGCATTTTTGAAAGGTTATTTTCAATATTGAAAAGGAATTCAAGAATTTTAAGGATACGAGTTATAATTTGTGCAAAGAAGAGTGGCAAGCTTTAAAAGAACTCCGGATCCAGGCTAACAATGTAATTTTCAAAGAGGCGGACAAAGGGGGAAACTGGGTTTTAATGAACAAAGGTCATTATAACCAAATGGTGGATAAGTTACTGGGACAAGACAAGTCAATGATTACATCTGTTTATCTATGAATCCAGTAAAAGAGTTTAACAGGATGTTACTTGAATTATTGGAAAAAGGAGAGAGGTTGGGTTTTTTGACCAACTCAGATGTTAAGAGTTTATATACTGGAGATCCCCGGGATCCCATAGTCTTTGCCATTCTGAAGATACACAAGAACAGGGTGAACCCCCCCCCCCCCCAGGGAGACCTACTGTCTCAGGGAGGGGCTCTTTCATGTATAATGTTGGCTTTTTCTTGGACCATGTGTTAAAACTTTATGTGAATAGAGTTCCATCTCACATCGGGAATAGTCATGACTTGTACAAATGTATCAAAAATCAGGAATGGCAAAGTGATTACTTTTGGGTGAGCCTTGATGTGAATGCCCCATACTAATAAAGAAGCACGATGGGGGCTTGAAGCAGTGGGAAATACACTTGGGGAAGGGCCACTGTCTTCATACATTATAGAATTGTTAGAATTTTGTTTGGGTACAATTATTTTTTGTTTGATAAGAACATTTTTTTGCAGATTAGGGGGACTGCTATGGGGGCAGAATATGCCCTTTCATATGCAGTCCTATATATGGATGATATGTATTCTACAGAATTTTTCAAAAATAATGTGATCATGTATAAACGTTTTATTGACGATTTAATTTTCATTTGCAAGGGACCCCTTGAAGAATTTGTGGCATTTTTTGAAGTACTTAATTCAAATCCTCATGGATTAAGATTTAGTTTTCAGATGGATAGCAAAACCATCAATTTTTTGGATTTGTGCCTTTTTGTTGAGGAGGATAAAAAAGTTCAGTGCAAACCTACTGCGGTAAATAGCTTTTTGCATGCTTCAAGCATGCATCCATCGCATTTGATCCAGGCACTACCCTATGGAGAATTTAGGCGGATTTGGGTGTACACTTCCCAGGTGTATTGTAAGGAGATGTTTTTGGATGAGGTGGAACACAGATTGCCGGACAGGGGCTATGATAAAGAAATTCTGGAGCTCACTAGGAATAGGGTCTATGAAAGCTTCAATAGGACTAATAGTAGCAGGAGGATGATTAACTCAGGAAAAAATAAGGACAGCATTTTTTATGTCATGAAATATAGTGCTTTTTCTGACAGTGTTGTATACATTGTTAAACAACTTTGGCCTATAATTAGTTCTGATGAATTCTTGGGTAGCATTTTTCCTAGTAGGATAATTTTTTCCTATGGAAGATTTTTTAATCTTAAGGAATTAAATAGACTGGTGTTGTTTTCACAGACAAATGTTCGACAAGGGGCTTTTCCCTTTGAGAATTGTAATCTATGGTCTAAAATAAAAAAATTGTCAGGAGCTGTGATTAATGGTAGAAAGTATTCAACAAGGGGAAAGTTTAATTTTAAATCCTGTGGGGTAGTATACATATTGGGCTGTGGATGTGAAAATATAAGATGGTATATAGGACAAACAAAAAGGATGGTTAGGATAAGAATCAGAGAACATCTTTTGGACATTAGAAATAACAAAAGGGAAAGTCCAGTGGCAAGTCATTTTTCATCTGTCCATGGGGGTGACGGTTCTTTATTTTTTAGTGTTTTGGACCAGGTTGAGATATCAGGGGGAACATTTCACTCTAGGCTTAACCATTTAGAAACCACATTTATTTTTAATTATGGTACATTATACCCCGGTGGATTAAATCAGGAAGTGTCTGTGAAATCTTAAAGATTATGTTTGCACTTATATTTTTCTGCCATTTTTTCTGCTAATTTTCTCTGTCAATTTTTGTAATTGTTAAATAAAAATTGTTGAAATGCAATGGTAATGTATACTGTCATTTTAAATGTGGAGGGCATTGGATTTTGGGTGATTGAGTTAATTGCATAATTGTATTATTGAAAAAATTCTAAGGTATGATGCTATTTAAGATGCTGGTGTTTTGTAAAGAAATATCCCTTTAAGGCGAAAGGCCAAGGTACCAGGATAAAATTTTTACCTGGTGGCTCATCTACTTTGTGGTGTGTGCTTTATTTCTTATTCTGGTAGACTGTACATTGTTTCTGGCAATTTCTTTATGGTTTTCTATGGCTGATTTGCTGGGTGAGGCTGAGGGGTGAGTATGGGACCCCTACATTGACATCCACGCATGCGACCTATGACTCCCCCCAGTTAGTTACCCCCCCCCCCCACATATACTGCAGTGAGATTTGTCACCTAGGGGACTACTGCATCCTCTGGGGAAGCCAGTATTGGGCAGACAGTTCCTGTTGTCCCACATAGCTGTCAGTTGTCTGCTGCTATCCCAGTAGGCCACCCCATTCCCTCGCATGTATGCAGGGATACCATAGCTATGCTACCACAATGCATTACTCCATTCATTTATTGCTAAGAATATGGACAACTTGTGCCTGCGGCAGTTGAGAGGACGGTGCTTGGAGGGCTGGCTCTGTTGGATGCATGCAGTACACAGCCTATACATGGTAAGATACAGGTAGTGAATGTGTGTGGCATCCATTTTACTGTGTGTGTGTGAGTCAGAAAGAAGTGTCAGTCCCTGGGTACTTACAGTGTCGGTGTGTGCGCTATGCGTTGCCTCTTGCCAAGGCCTGGGCATACTGGGCACGCCTCCGTCTGCCTACAGGAGCAGGCTCACAGGGTTCTGCCTCCAAGTCCCTCTGTGTCCGTGGGTGCCTTGGCAATGGTGGGGGCCTCTGTGGGCCTTCCCTGTGATGTTCCTGCCACAGCTGTTTCTGCAGGATCATATTGGCACATACTATGAACATGTGTGCACATGTGGCTGGAGAGTACTGCAGGGCTCCACCAGATAGGTCAAGGTAGCGGAACTGTGACTTCAGCAGCCCAAACACTTGCTCTATAATATTCTTGGTTTGTGCGTGTGCTTCATTATGGGATTCTTCAGTGTGTGTGTGTGTATTTCTGATGGGTGGCGTCATCCACGGCTCCAGTGCATAGCCAGTATTGCTCACCAGATGGCCGTACGGGATGCCCCCCCCCCGGCAAATGACTGGTACAGCTGTGAGGTATGCCAGATGTGGGAGACATGATAACTACTAGGGCTGCTAGCACACACATTCATGCAATGCCTTGGACATTGCACACAACCTGGCAGTTGATGGAGTGACAGCCCTTGCGGTCGTCAAAGACTCTACCCTCTTCACCGGGTGGTGCTTTGATGTGGATATGAGTGCAGTTTATGGCACCCAGTACCTCTGGGTAGTCTGCTACACAGTGGAAGATATGCATATTGCTGGTCCTCTCCTCATGGGTGCTGGGGAAATATACGTGCTCACCAGCATGTGTTCGCATGACATCCAGGAACTGGTGCAGTATCCTGGATGCAGATGCCTGTGAGACCCCCATAGGTCTTTGGAAGGTACCAGTAGCTAGTATTCTTAAGGCTACACATACCTTGGTTTCAACTGGGATGGGTTCCCCTCTGTTGGCTCTTGGTCTGAAGTGAGGCGGGCACAGTTCGATGAGTTGCTGAAGTAAGTCCCTGCCCACCCTGTAGCACTCCTCTCCAGATCATTTAACCCTTGGTAGGTTACCCTGGGTCTGAACACTCTTCTCCTCCTACTCAATCTGGCATGGTTGTCAGCATTATCCTCCCCACCACCCTCAGCCTCTAGCACATACTGATGTATCAAAGTGACAGCGGCCCCTAACATTTTGTCAGTTAAAATTCCCCTGAGTGTGTACACCAATGGTGCAGAGTTTGTGGAAAAACCAGACTGAAAGGTGTTTGCATAGTTTATACTGGTGTGCTGCAGATGATGCTTGTGTGACTGGCTGACTATCATACAGTCCACCTGCCAGCTATATTATTTGTACTAGATTGCCTTTATTATGCTATTTCCCATTTTTTTCTTGCCATTTCCACCCCCCCCCCCAAGCCCCGTGGTGCTTCACGCAAACCCGCAACTCAAATGTACACACTTCTGCTAGTTCCTGTTTTTTTTTTTTTTTTTTTAATTTTTGTTGTGCTTAATCCCCATGGCGCCACGCAAACCCCTGTAGCTATAGTAAACAGTATTGAGCGGGCTCTCCCAGGGACATGAACAAGCTCAGCATTTCCTGAACTAGCTAAGACACACACCCTTGCTTAGTTGAGCACAAATAGAGGCCGCGGAGCTTCAACGTGCTTAGACCAAACACCCCCTTTTCATGTCAGCTGCTTCTCCTGCTTACACTATAGCATTATAGCTCCTAGACGGTTAGGTGCAGGTGGACCTGGTCTCCCATTTTGCTATTCCATAAATTTAGCACATTTGCATACCCCACTGCCTTAGTCCCTTGTTACATCACTACACCGGAGCCTATCTCCTTAGCTACCAGTATTACCTGTTATTGTTTTAGTTCTGCATGCTACCCACTGTAATGGCAAAATTCCTATTTCACATAACAAAATGTAAAAAGACAATTTTAATTTTCTGCACGATCTCGTTTGAGTGCCATTGTGAACGACCAAAATTGGCAAAAAAAATGATTTTTTATAATTCTGAAACCGTTTTCCATGCCAATGGCCACATATTTGGTCATTGGCATGTCTAGTAGTCATAATACATGCTTTATTTTGAGCTGTCATGCCCCCACTTTGATTTTTGCAGAAATGTACACAGTTAGTAACCGAATACATTTCGGATACTGCTCTGACACGGATGCCTGTCTACTTACTGAATCACTGATTCACCTCATTTGCATGGTTTTCACCAGGAAATGAGGTAATTAGCATTATTCAGTGGTGTCCATGTCAGAATAGTGCTGGCAGGCTCATGCACGCCCCCAGCCTTGTTTACTGGATCACTCGGCAGCCATATTCCGTGCAACAGCTGCTACACTATTCTGGCACGGAGATTCAGCTTTATTGAATCCCAGTCACAATCTATGTACACTACCCCCTCCCCAGAGCCACTACAACTAAAAAGTAGAAATTTAATAACAGTACTAACTATATACAATCCCACAAACATAAACCATGTTCCATTTACCTTACTAACACAACAATCTTACCCTAATGTTACACAGAACATTTATATCAAAATACTTAAAAAAACTGATAGTTCACATTGCATCACAGCGCATACTTAGTGGGGATATTCCCCAACCCTGGCCCCCAAACCAGTCCAACCCATCTAGATCTTAACTCCCCAACAACTACTAACTCTCCCCAGAAAAGGTAATGACTTACTACTACTTAATATAAATCTCAGAAGGATCATGAACAAAATTCAAGTGTTACATTCCACCATTGCTCTACATATTCCAGATATAGCCCTTACAATAGAAACCTGGCTAAACCAGACATCTCTAGGAGCAAAATACTTCCCCCCAGGATACAATACATAGGCTAGATAGACAACAGAAAAGAAGTGGTGGTATCGCCTTTCTATAAAAAATAAAGAATCGCGGTTTAGAAACTTTAGACCTAACCATCCCAAACTTTAACACTGCCAAAATACAGTTTACTACACTAACTAACAATTAATCCAAAGAAACATCTGAACATAGTGGGAGCCTACATCCCCACCTGGGAACAATCTGATTACTCTAGAACACATCCAAATTGGGCAACAACATCCCTTCCTCTGGAAACAATTATAATTGGTGACGTTAATGTGGATTGGCTCTCCTGTAGCTCTCAAAATCCCACTGACCACATTAACCTACATGACTTCTCACAAAAAAACTCAAACTTCTAGAGTAGACAAAACATCAAAACAAGCATTCAATCCTGGACTGGATCCTTACAAACAGGCCAAATTTATCTCAACACTCTGGCTGTCTCCCAGATAGCCTCAGTGACCATATTCCAACT
Source organism: Protopterus annectens (assembly GCF_019279795.1). Taxonomy (NCBI): domain Eukaryota; kingdom Metazoa; phylum Chordata; order Ceratodontiformes; family Protopteridae; genus Protopterus; species Protopterus annectens. The sequence goes on from NC_056725.1 coordinate 685,044,058, forward strand.
TACATTCTCAGATATCAAATGAATCCATAAAACCTTCCTACCACCAAATCCGAGATGAGGAAAAAAATGTATCCCCATAACTAGTTACAAAAAAATGCAACTGGGCATCACTCAAAAATCTCCCTTTAGATACTGCGGCTGAATACAGAAACCCACAAATATTCTGGGCTGCCATACAAAACAATCCTACCACCAGCAGCCAGGGCAAACGAGTACTCACTCCCCAACACTCACCGATACTAAAGACAGCATAGCCTCACAATTTAAACAGATAGCTCAAGGAATCCATACTAGCCCTCACAAACCATAATTGCTCTTCCCCTACCCAGACTTGCATAGTACCCACGCTTGATCCCATTAACTTCTCTTTCCAACCTGTCCCAATAAAGACCATACTTAAATTTCTCAAAAGGCTTAAACCTACTACACTTGCTGCAGTTTACCTGCCAAATATCTAAAAAATGTCTGCAGAAGCAATATCCTAACCAGTACCATTTTAATAAAATCAATCCACTTCAAAACAAGTTCCTAAAAATTGGAACGTATCATATATCATCCCTCTACATAAAGGTGGAAACTCGAAAGAATTATCAAATAACGGCCAACAGCTATACTATCGCAATTATGTAAAATATTTGAGAGGTGCATCCAGTCACAAATCTTAAACTATCTAATAACCAACAATCTTCTAACACTAAGCATGGTTTCTGTTGTAGTACCACCACTGCCCTTGTTAAGTTTATTAACATTAACCACCATCACAATTAAGGCAATTTAGTTTTCCCCATCTTTCTTGATCTGTCCATAGCTTTTGATAAAGTCTCTCATTCTAAACTCTTAACTTCACTCTCGGAACTTAAGCCATTCTGCATTTAACTGGTAGTCAGTAAGCTGTAAAATGTCAACAAAATTTATCTTCACTACTGCCTGTATCCTTGGGAGTACCAAAGAGATCTGTTCTGGGTGCTCTCCTTTTTATATCTTCATACTGCCACCACTCACTTGCCTCCATAGTTCAATATGAGGATGCCTCTACCCTGATTTGTGCCGGCCCAGCACTACAAAAAAGCTACAGAATCAAATTTCAGATCCCATCATTGTTTGACTTTACAACAACTATTCCCTGGCATTAAATATCAGAACTATTACTAACATTTCCAACTTTAAAAACTTCTCATATCACACCTATCCGAATCCTGGGCCGGCTCTTGCACAAACGCTGGTTAGGAAACAGATGTCTTAAGGCAGCTAAAAGAACACAGCCTTATCTTTATATTTGAATAGCGTATTCTATTAAGCATGTATATACTTAACTTGCTTGTTTTTTTATGTTCAATCACAGTACTGCTATTCTTTGTATTCCTACAGACTATGACTGTATTAGTGAAATGTATAACATGCATTTTTTATTCTGTGCTTGTATTTGAGATTGAATCAACATTTGTATCTGTACATTGTATACTTTTAGATGTGGAGCTTTTTCTTCCCCGGGCCTCCTTTGAAAAAGGACAGGTAAACAAATGTAAATAAAATAAATAATAAAAAAAAAAATGATTGCATTGATACTGCTTGCACTGTTTACTGCCAAATTAGTGAGTTTTTCTTACAATTAGTTTATTGGATGTTTCCAGTCTAACGTCAAGTGTCTAGATATTGGTCGGTGTGCTCTACTGAGCTGTTGCTTATTTTTGGGTTATAAATAAGGTGATTTAGTGTGACACTGCCCATTGTGCAGATGCATGGCTGTCTGTACTGTACAGACGCAGGCATTAAAAGCCTGATGCTTCATCTCGACAGCCTGCCCTCTTAGTTGACTGTACTTTAAATATGCATTTGTGTTGCAAAGAGGCCATGGTTCTTAACACTTTGTGCATTTTTCTTCATGTGTATACTTAAGATCATTTCAGACAAGTAGCATCTTCAGTAAGCCTAAGCCATAACCTCATTCACCCCACATTAGTAAGTACCAGGAACACTGGATTTGCATTTTGCAGCCATCTCTGTAGGCAACCTAGTTGAAATGGGAACCCTAAGACAATGTAGCAGTTGAATTAGGTTTACTTACAACCACCTACTATTTAAAAACAGCAGACAGTGTGTAAAAGATGCAGTTATACAAGGTTATTGGAGGCAAAGCTCTCTCAAGAAAGTCACAATAAATAAGCAGGTTGTCAACATCACACAGTCCAACACTAAAATCAGACACATCTTGGACCAAAAGACAGACCTGCATATGCAGAGGCTCTTAAAAGTAACCTACATAAATCACAAAGGCCTCTTCAATGTAACCTAAGAAATAAGTACCCAGAGCAACATCACAAGCACACATCACAGGCATCACCCACCATGAAAAAAATGCATCTAAAAAAAGTCACACTGACTCTGTTCTAAACCCCATAAGACAAACCTCCACATAATTCAACATCTTCATCTTAGGTGACTCCATAGTGGAGATACAATGATGCACCACTCACCAGGTTATGCAAAGAGAGGGCCATGATCAGTAACTTACCAGGCACCAAGATTTGTCCCATCAGTCAAGCACTCATGTCACTGCACCACAAGTACACATTTGATACAGTCACATTGTACGTGTAGGTCTAAATGATCTGTGATGTACCGCACTGGATTATATGGAGAGAGAGAGAGACACACATACACAGACACACAGACACACAGACACAGGAGCTCTTAAAATATATGTCTGAGGCTGGCATAAAAGTATAAAACCTAATCTTAAACAGCATTCTACCATTGGAAAGAATGACGTCACAGTACAAACTAAAGCGATTTCAATAACTGGCTTAGCGGTACAATATATAGCAACCTGGGAAGACATGGTAGACAGTACAAACTGATTTGACAAGGATAGTCTAGCACCTCTTCCCCCAAGGCTTTCATATATTACCTAAATCCTTGCAACCCCTACAGTGCCTTTTTTTTTTTTTTTTAAATAGGCAATGTTAGTCTTCTAAAACTTCCAACATAACTGAACAGAATACGGATAGCATTAGGGGTGGGTTTGGCAGAATAGTTAAGGTCTTCCATCTCATGAACACAGTGTACAGGGTTTGATTCTGACGTTGGGTTACTGACTACACTTAAAATGGCCCTTCAGGGCAATTAGCCTAAAATGAACCTCGTTAAGGTACTGCTGCTCAATGCTAGGGGCCTTAACAAAAACACACCCTTAGGAGCCTTAACAAAAACACTCCCTACAAGTACTCCTGAAAAATATTGATATATGCATCATCACAGAGACCTGGTTCTAGATAACTGAAAGCACTCCAACAGTGCAGGGTTTCAACGTCTAGCACATGTTCAGGCCCACAACATCAGATGAAGGCACCAAAGGTGGCATTGCCTTCATAATCTTAAAAAAGTAAAGTTGTGTAAGTTGTACTGGCCTGTAAAAGTAGATGTTGAAATTCCTCGCTACAGCTGTAGCCTTCAGGCTACACGAGCTGTTTCCCTGCCTAGGGAACCACAATTGGCCATCTTCACAAAGCTCTGCCCCGTCCTGCCAACACCTTCACTATGACTGCTGATTGGTCAACATCAAGGAGGAAAATCAGCAGAGTGAAGATTTCTTCAGGACTTTGTTGCCCATACAGAGCAAGAGAAGAATCTAACACTCCTGTACCAATATAACAACATAAACAACAAGGAAAAAATTTAAATTAGAAACGCACAAAAAACAGCTTTATAACCCCACAACTACAAACATTGGATATAAAAAGTTTACACACCCCTGTTAAAATATCAGGTTTTTGTGATATAAAAAAAATGAGACCACAATAAATCATTTCAAACCATTTCACACCTTTAATGTGACTTATAACATGTACAATTCAATTGAAAAACAAACAAATCTGTTAGGGGAAAAATATAAAAAAAAAAAATAAAAACGTACAATAAGCTGGTTGCACAAGTGTGCACACAAACTAATATTTTGTTGAAGCACCTTTTGATTTAAATTACAGCATTCAGTCTTCTTGGGTACACACCTGCCATCAATTAAAGAGACTCTGATTAATCCCAAATAAAGTTCAGCTATCCTAGTAGGATTTTCCTGGCATGTACTCAGTTGCCTGCTACAGCAAAAGCCATGGTTCGCAGAGAGCTTACAAAGCAAAGGGATCTCTCATTGTTGAAAGGTATCAGTCAGGAGAAGGGTACGAAAAAGTTTCCACAGCATTGGATATACCATGAAACACAATGAAGACAGTCATCAAAAAGTGGAGAAAATACGGGACAACAGTGACATTGCAAAGAACTGAACGTCCTTCCAAAATGGATGAAAAGACAAGACGAAAAATGGTCAGGGAGGCTGCCAAGAGACCTACAGCAACACTGAAGGAACTGCAGGAATATCTGACAAGTACTGGTTGTGTACTACATGTGACAACAATCTCCCATATTCTCCATATGTCTGGGTTATAGAGTAGGGTTGCAAGACAGAAGCCTTTTCTTACACAGAAAAACATCCAGGCCTGGCTAAAATTTGCAAAACAATACATCAAGTCTCCCAAAAGCATGTGGGAAAATGTGTTATGGTCTGATGATACCAAAGTTGATGTTTTTTGGCCACAATTCCAAAAGGTACGTTTGGCGCAAAAACAGCATATCACCAAAAGAACACGATCCCCACGGTGAAGCATGGTGGTGGCAGTATCATGCTTTGGGGTTGCTATTCTTCAGCTGGAACTGAGGCTTTATAGTCAAGGTGGAGGTAATTATGAACAGTTTCAAATACCAATCACTTTTGGCTCAAAACCTTCAGATGTCTGCTAAAAAGATGAAGATGAAGAGGAATTTCACCTTTCAACATGACAATGACCCCAAGCATACATCCAAATCAACAAAAGAATGGCTTCACCAGAAGAAAATAGTTTTGGAATGGCCCAGCCAGAGCCCAGACCTAAATCTGATAGAAAATCGGTGGGGTGACCTGAAGAGGCCTGTGTACAAGAGATGCCCTCGCAATCTGACATATTTGGAGCTCTCTTGCAAGAGTGGGCAAATATTGCCAAGTCAAGATATGCCATGCTGATAGACTCCAACCCAAGAAGACTGAATGTTGAAGCATCTTTTGATTTAATTAAAGCAAAGTAATAGTTTAAGGGTGTGCACACTTATGCAACCAGCTTATTGTACATTTTTAATTTTTTTATATTTTTCCCCTAACAGATTTGTTTGGTTTTCCATTGAATTGTACAGGTTATAGGTCACATTAAAGGTGGGAAAAGTTTTGCAATGCTTTTTGTGGTCTCATTTTTTTATAACACAAAAACCTGGCATTTTAACAGGGGGGTGTGTAAACATTTTATATCCACTGTAATAAAAAGGGGGAGGGAGGGTGAAGAAACTACAGCTGTGAGGAATTTGAACATTTACTATTATGTGTAAGTGCAACTTACAACTATACAATGTTCATCATTCCCACTGCTGCAGTAGCCTTTAGGCTACATGGGTCTACTACCAAAGCCTATCCAAACTGGAAGGAGAAGGGATATGGATCCATGAGCCCCTGAAGAATGATGCTAGCAAAGCTACCTTTGGAACTAGACAAGGAATCCAATTTGCTATGCTTTGTATAAGCAGTGCATAGAAGACCATGTTTCTGCCCGCAGAAAGCTTTTACAGTCTACCCCTTTTCTAGTATGCCATCAGGGATGCTATTAAAGACAAGGCTATAGTAAAATGTGCCTCGTTATTGCATGGAATGGTTCTGCCATAACGAAAACAAAAATAGTTGCGGACAACCACCTGGAAATCATAGAAGACATCCTTTTGTTTTGTCAATGACCAATCTGCTTTTTCCAGACTTAGTTCTGTCAAGATAGTACCTGAGCTGCCTATGCATGTAGAATCTTTTCTCCTAGTTTTTTTTAAGGAGATCAATAAAAAACTGGGAGATTTATGGCTTGATTTAAAGTAAACACAGAAACCACTTTGCGCATGAATGAGGGGTTTGTGTGTGTAAGGTGACCATATCTTTGGAAAATTAGGTAAGGTTCACCTCCTATGACAGGCTGCAACTCATATACTCTTGTGGATGGAAAACTGTAGTCATCATTGCTCAGATAAGTCAAGAACCTTAAATAAGCTTGATGAGCAGGTTCAAAAGGTGACAGTCATTTGTCCAGCACAAACCTGAGATCCCAAAGAGGAGCAACCCATTTAATCGGGAGGCCTCGAGTCCAAAACTCCTTTCAAAACTGTTTTAACACAAACAGAGAAGGAAGAAGAGGCGCCATGGCAGAAATGCTAAAATGGCACAGGAATAGAGAGAGGCCAGAGAAAAGTAACTCACAAATATGTGAGCACCAGTCGTACAAAATCCCTGATGGGATCCTGATTACTGGTTAGGCACCAACTAGAAAAATCACTTCCACTACCAATGTATGAATTCCTAGTAGCAGGCTTTGCACCCTTTAGTACCTGCTGCACATCTCATGAAATAAGTGCCTGAAAAGGTATTAGAACTGAATCATCTATGCAGTCTTGAAGTTGCTAGAGACTGGGGTGTTATCAAGCAAATTATATATGCAGTCTGTCAGTGGAGCAGCAGACAGCACACTCACCTTCGGTGCAGAAGATTAAGGGTTCTATTCCCACACAAGATAGAAGGGTTGCTGACACCGTAGTGTAGCATAAGGGAGATAATGTTGTCGTTCAGATAGGACATTAAACTGAGAAACCATCTGCATGATAGTAACTCAGGCAGATGTAAAAGATCACACAGCACCTATCAAAATGAGTAAGGGACGTTACCAGATGCCCTGGCCAAATCTCCTCTAGTAGTACAAATGTCACCTCAAGTCCCCCTGAAGAGAGATCACTAGCTTAGTGAGTCTAACCTGGTCAACAAAAGATAAAAAAAAATTAATAAAAAATAAAACTCCTTGTCTTGTGTACACAGATCTAATATGTGATAAAGACTGTGGTGATTATCCTTTGCCAATTCCAATTCCATTAAACAGAGAAAGAAAACCAAAGGTGCCTGGGGCCAAATAGAAGTCAACAAAATGATTTTTGGAGAATAGTTCTGAATTTCACTGGATATCAGAGGAAAATGTGAAGAAGCAAGGGAATGCAAGCCTATCTTTTCTTCCAGGCTTACTTGCAAGAATCCCTTGAGCAATTTTTTGAGCTGTTTTGAAAACAGGTGAAAAAAAATCTATCAGAGGCATTCCACACAACTGGATGAATTCCTAGAAAAACCCCTCTGTTTAATTTCCATTTGTAAGGGTCTGTCCTGGTCCTGCTCAGCTTGTCTGCCATTTCTTCTGATGGGCACCACTTGTGCCTGACTGAGAATACTATACTTCTTAAACAATCTGAATTACAGAGCTGCATAAGTATATTTTTCGCACTTTAAATTGTTCAGCGTTTCTCATCAGCACTGCACTAGTTGTATTTATTTTGCTTATCAGTACTGCACTGTTTTTTATTTATTTGTGTAACAGTTCTGCACTACTTTACTGCACTGTTTTTATTTATTTGTTTGACTGAAATATTTACTTTTCTGTGCCTTCATTTATACAATTGCTGATCAGTGGTTGAATTTTTGTTCATCTCCTGCCCACCCACCCCACTGCAGTTGTGCTCTTATAGTTGTTGCTTTTGCTGTGGCCCGCCCCTACTGTAAATTTGATAAGGGACATTCCCAGTCCCATCTCATTAGCTCATTCTACCCAATACAGAGATAATTTGGGAAGGTCAAACCCCTTAGTTCCTCAACCTTGAATTTTCTTCTGTTCCTCCTCTCTCCCTTTCCACTTTACTTAACAAAAACTTTACTCAGCTTCTTTTTCTGTATTTGTTTCCTCCTCCTGCTCCATTACTTCATCTTGCTTTTTCTGCTACTTGCTGCAGCTTGTTCTCTGTTCAGTTGCATCTTTAATGTTGTATTTGTTACCGCTTGTTTATAGCCTGTTTAAATTGTGTTATTCTAAGCCACTTAGTTTTGGTTTAAGCACTTGAGCTTTAGGCTCTTAGCTCTCCCTAGCCTTTTCTCTCAGATTCCAAAAAATATGGATGGACAATTTCCTACCATTTCTCCTTCCAGTCTGGTTGATATAGGCATCCTGAGAGTGTAGCAACGACCTTATGTACACACAACCACCTACTACCACCTAGGAACACAATTTGCGAGAGATGCAATTACATTAGGAACCTAGAGTCCAAGCTCTCTCCCTCACAAGCCAGCATATCTGGCACGGAGAAGGCTGTCAACACAATCACTACACCTCAATCACCACCCAGACCTACACAACACACCCACATATGTGGAGGTCCTCAACAAAAACATACCTAAACAAAGGACACCTCAGAGGCAAAAACCTCCAAGGCAATCCCACAGCCCTGCACACCACATACCACTCATAGTTCACACACGTCTGTCTCACAACCACTACGGCTTAACCATAAACCCAACATATTATTCATAGGTGACTCCATTGTGAGACAAACACATGTGCCTCTCACCAGGCTGGATAAGGAGAAAAAGTCACAGTTAGTTGTCTGTCAGGGGCCAGAATCCATGATATCTCACACACACTCAAGTCTCTCAACAACAGTTACTGTTATGACTCTGTCATAGTCCATGTTAGTGTGAATGATTTGAGGCATACCTCCCGGGACTATATGAAGAGACATGATTGAACTCATTGAATGTGTGTCCCAGGCAGGTATGTCCCTAGCCTTAAGCAGCATTCTACAGTCACCCAGAATGATGCCTAAATACAAACAGAAAAAGACGGACTTTAACAATTGGCTTAGTTTCTGGTGTCATTCCAGGGGGATCCGGTACCAGACAGCCTAGGAAGATAGGATTTAGGAAAAGTGATGAGGTTAAAACTACCAACATAAAAATTTCAACAAAACACAAATTAAAGGTCATGCTGCTAAACGTTAGGTGTCTACTAAACTGTACTCATTGCAAGCATTCCCAACCCTGGAAAATGCTGACATCTGTATGATCACATAAACCTGGTTAAAAGCTGGGAAGAGCACCCCAGCCTTACCTGGTTACTCATCCTATCATAGATTCAGACCCCTGCTGGTATTAAAACAAAAGGAGATGGAGTTTCAATATATATTAAAGACATAAGCACCTCCAGGCTGGTCAAACAGTATGACACACAGGAGACACTCCAGGTGCAGTTAACTACTGACAAGACCCCTATACAAATAATAGCTAGCTACTGGCCCCCAAATCTGACTCAAGATGCCCAAACTGCCTATCTAGACCTCTTTGAATCTATCAAGATTCAACCCTTTACCCTGATCCTGGGTGACTTCAACTACCCAAACATAGACTGGAAGAACTACTCTTGCTAGAACACAAATACCCAGAGATTCCTCGATTTTGTAAATGCAAATGCTTTGGAACAGCTAGTCGATACCCTCACAAGAAGTGATAATATCTTGGACTTGGTATTAACCAACATGAGTAGCCACTTCATCCTCCCTTGTAAGATCCGACCATAAACCGGTCACATTTGAAGTCACCATCTCCCCCGACCACCCCCCCCTAGCTAGGGTCAATCAAAAAAACTTCTCCAAAGCTGATTACAGCCTCCTGAGGGATGGTACAAACAGCTTCACAGCCTCCTTTCCCTCTCTAGGAACTGGCACCAGTATCCAAAACTATATCAAATTACTATACAAACAGTTATTTAGATGCATGGAATCAGGAATACCTGACAGGACTAAATCATCCTCCGCAAGGAAGAGTAAACCTGTCTGGTGGACATCTGAAATAAATGTTTAGATGCCTAGTGTTTAGCAGCATGACCTTTAATTTGTGTTTTGTTGTAATTTTTATGTTGGTAGTTTTAACCTCATCACTTTTCCGAATGCTTGCAATGAGTGCTCCAAAGCAAACTGGCCACATTTACAAGAGCTGTTGGATATGCTACACCTAAAGAAATCCCAATCCCTACGAGCTACACACTCTAGGGACCTAAACCTTGCCACCAAAATAACAGGACATGCTGGAGGGATAGATTCCTGTCCCAGAGACTTCCCATACTCTGGAACAGGCTACCCATCTATGAGAAGCAAAGCTCTTCATTAGCACTCCAAGAAAAATCTTGAGTGGATGGGAAATAGGAAATACACCCCGGGGATCACTTTGGTGTCTCTGCTCGACAGTGGCACAGGAAAATAACTTTCTTGGGTGGCGTAAGCCAGGGAACCTTGTTGGCTAGGCTTACGTAGGCCCTTGGGCTGATAGCCTAGTACCTACCTATGAACCTATGAAATAAACTCTATTACAGAAGAAAAAATTGCTGACCAGAACCAAGGAGGAGCAGGTGCCCAATTGGAAGCAATCTCTCCTTAGCCTAAACAAGCAAATAAGAGCACTAGTGAAATCCTCCAAAGCAAATTGGCCACATTTACAAGAGACAATCATAAGGCATTCTTCACATATGTCTGTAATCTCAAAGGTAGCACCCAGATCTGTTCAGAACTGATGGTCAAGGATACCACATATACAAATGCCGTAGATATAGCAAACTTGCTGGCTGACAGATTCAGCGAAAATTTCACCTCTCTGCCCCCCCCCCCCCCCCCATCAGTAAATCAAGACATTCCCAGTACCTGCCCCCTTGCCCTTCTATCTAGGGATCAGGTCATCACTGCTCTCTCAAAGACAACAAATACAGCTTCCATGGGACCTGATAACATCCCAGGCTGCATCCTACACGACACACACTGTCAGCAGTCAGGAAATCTCAGTTGTGTATTTGGCAATGTGTAAATCCAGTCCCGCGTTCTACGTTGGAAAGACTAAGAGGCGCTTGAGGGACAGAATTTACAAACACATTTATCAAATATCCATGCATAACACCACTAATGCACTTTTAAAACATTCAGAAGGATGCACCAACTTTATTGGTTTTACATTTGCTATTTTAGAAAAAGTATTGCCCAACCCTAGAGGAGGTGACTAAAGAAGTTACATAGAAGCAAGAGAGAAAAAATGGCAGATAAGGTTACAAGCCTGTCACATCCTAGGCTTAAATGAAAATTTCCCTTAAACCCATCTTGGTTCACAAAGCCACAGTTTATTAAATTAAATTCAATGACTGACATAGTCATACATATGCTGATTAAATTAATAAGATAAAAACTTTTCAGTTTTAACATTTTTATATATGATTTTACATGAGTTTAAATCGGTAGAAGTGGTTTTACTTGTTATTTATTATTAATTAATTTGTGACATCATTTTATGTGTCTTTAAATAGGTTCAAATGAAACAAGTGTTGATTCTGATTAAATCCCCAGTCAGGGGATGAAAGTGCTCAATCCGATGGTTTTCCAGTTTTATTATTAAAGTGAATTTATTACTGAATTCTTTGGTTGCTGCTATTTGTGTTCAACTACACAAGAAAACCTTTTTGAGATTTCCTGACTGCTGACAGTGTGTGTTTTGTAATAGTGGTTTTGGTCAACACTGGTCACTCCATTTTGTACATTTATTTATGCATCCTACATGAAGTCAGGCAGGAACGTGCAGCACCATAAAGCACCCTATTCAACCAAAGCCTGAATACTGGTTTTATTTCAGCTGAGTGGAGGACAGCCACTGCCATCCCTTTACACAAAGGTGGAGCATCTACTGATCCGGGAAATTATAGACCCATAAGCCTAACTAGCCTGATCTGCAAGGCCATGGAACGGATTATCATGGACCTCATAAACAAAGACATTGGCAACCTCCAAACACTTGATCCCACACAGTTTGGCTTTGTCAAGAGGAGGTCATGTCTGTTAAATTTGGTCGAAATTTTGGAGGCAGTCACCAAAGCCATAGATGAGGGGGAAGACAGTGCACACTGCCTACTGTGACTTGGCCAAAGCCTTCAACACTATTCCCCACTCAGGCATAATAGATAAACTCTCTCAACTAGGCATCAATCTGTATGTTACCAGATGGTTAAGCCAACTGGCTCACTGATGGAACCCACCTAGTCAAAATAGGGGAAGCCACCTTAAGCAGTAGACCTGTATCAAGCAGCATATCCCAGGGTTCAGACTTTGGGCCTCTTATTTGGAATATACTTTTCTGAAGTACAGGCCAAAACCAGTGGGCTATGTCTGACACAGTTTGCAGATGACTGCAAGTTGGGAGCCATCATCAATTCCCAAAGTGAAATTCACAACCCACCGTCAGCTATGTTAATAAAAAAGCAGCGGGATGACCACGGCTCGAACAAAGCAAAACTTTTAATGTCAATACATCAATGAAAACTAATCACCAGTGCAATATAGTTGAGCACTTTCATCTGCATACGCAGACTTCTTCAGAACAATAACCACTATTTCAATTCATCCTTTTATAAACTTTTTGGCGCCAAGTTTTTGTCCCAATATTTAAAGTGCTAGTGCTTGTATTCCAATTGACTACTCATAGTATGTTTACTAGTTTAAAAACAAATTAAAATCAATAAATTACATAATCACTATACAATACTTGCACTAATTTAAAACATTGCATAAAAAATTATTATATAAAAAAAAACACTTAAACTACCTGAAGTCATCATAAAAATTCATATTACAAGCGTCATTTAATGCATACGAATTACTATGAAAACTTAGAGAGAGTGCATACACCCATAACCAAAATACTTATTCAATACTTCTGAATATTAATATATTGCCATGCTTTTCACTTTAATTTATCATGCATTATTAATTCTTTATTGCAACAACAGGAAAGGTTTAATAGATATGTAATCATTAATACCAGGTTCCCTGGTTGCATCAGTCTGTATCTGCCAAAACACTTTCTCTTCTGCTTAGCATAGCTTTATAATTACCCCCACGGGTAGTAATATTAACCTGACCTATTATTGCGAACTTAAAGCTGTGTTTTTCACCCTGTTTACTGATATGCCTATAAAGTGCATTCTTTGTGTCTTTGACCTTTATTTTATACAAATGATCATATATGCTTTTTCTGAATTATCTTTCTGTCTTACCTATATAAAAAAGGCAGAGCATGACATACATTTAGCCAGGTAAATAATATTACTACTGTTACAATTACCTTTTCTAAATTTTACATAGGTCTTATTTATGTCGTCCAATCTGCACCCTTCTATTTCATTTATAGCTGAACACTGGTTGCATGATCCACACCTCCTAGTAGCTTTATTTAAATTACCTTTTATGTCCGATGCACCTTGTTGCAAATATCTTACCCATCTTATGCACAAAACATGGTCTTTCACCAACTACTCCTTTCACATCACCATCTACTATTAAGGTGTTCCAGTGTCTTGTAATTATATTTGTAATTTCATTCACGTATGGTGAATATGTCAAATGTGCATACTCTACTGAAAGGTAACTTATCACAATTACCATCCCTTGCTTTAATATTATTCAACTCAATGCCAAATATAGGTGGATACGTTTTACCCCATTCATTTTTAACATATCTTGAAACATCATCAAGTAACCATCCAGGATAACCTCTGTTGGCGAACATAGAGGTGATGAATTTAATTTCTTTTTCCATAACCTCAAATTTTGAAGACATTCGAGCCGCCCTTATACATTGCCCTTTAAAAATATTTTTCAACATATGTCTAGGGTGGTTACTGGAATATTCCAAATACCCATTGGAAAAAGTATCCTTCCGATATATTTCTGATTGAAATCCAGTATTAGAATGCCTTATGTATGTGTCTAAATATGGTATGCCTTCTGTACTGATATTATGGGTACATTTTAAAAATTCACTCGTGTGATTTAAATATTCAATGAAATCATTAATGATTTCCACTGGCCCATTCCATAATACAAACATATCATCCAAAAATCTTGTGTAGTAGGATATATGCTTGTAATACTCACTATTGAACAAATGTTGATTTTCCCATTCCAACATAACCATATTAGCAAATATGGGAGCATATGAGGCCCCCATAGCTACACCTCTGGTTTGTTTGAAGTATCCCCCTTCAAAATAAATAAAATTGTTATCCAAGACTATGCCCATCATATCAGTAATAAGGTTTATACGGTCCCAACTCATATTGGAGTATTTTCTCAAACTACTACAAAAATCTTCCAATCCCTGTTCTCTGGGGATACAGGAGAATAGATAAACAACATCAATGGTGATGTATGTTAATTTCTTTTTCCATATATCTGGAGTAAGATGGGCTAAAAACATCCATGAATCCTTAATAAGGTGAGGTATGTTTGTATAAATCGGTTTGATCCATCTATCAAGAACTACTCCAATTTGGAAGGTCTTTGATTTACTTCCAGATATAATGGGACGAAACGGTGGTTTTATTATGTCCTTATGCACTTTGGGAATACCTACTATCGTAGCTAAAATGGGAAAAATCAACCTTCATAAACTTACATAATCCTTCTGTTATTCTATGATCTATCAAATATTCTTCCAAGGCTAAAGTAATTTTTCTATAACATATATTAATCTCATTTATTGGATAATTCCACCAGACATTTCCTCTCCTTCATATTCAAATTATCCTTTGTCTGTTGCTTGTTAATCATTTTATTAAACCAATATATATCAAAAACAAACTATTTCTTCGAAATTAGACACTTTCTTATGACTTGGGGGAATATATGTACTTTCCCTACACATATTGTACTCTTTGGAAACAACATCCTTTGTTTTATTGATATTGTTATTAAATGTCATAGCCAAATTTAACCTTCTACAATATAATTTAAACTCTGTGATAGTGTCAACTGCATTAAACTCTACTGTAGGTATGAACTTCATACCCTTAGTAAATAAAGAACCATGTTCTTCCCTAATGATATTGTTGGTATAATTGTAAACCATTAAAATGATTAACTACTTTTTCCTTTTCATCCCCTTCAGTTGACAAATTATTAAACTGTTCATCATAAGAGCTTATTAGTGTATTTTCCACAGATACATTCTCTTCTTTATTCACACTGCTGTTTCCTAAAATTGATTTTGTCAATTCCCCCGATAATAATTTCGTTTCACAGGTGGTGTGTAAAATCGTCCCCCTTGAAAATTCATACCCCTTTCCCTGTGTAACTCCACATTAACATTTCTTGTATTACTATTATTTATTTTCTGTTCATTTCCATATATAAACTCTATTATCCTTGTATTGTTCCATATCACATAATTTTTTTTTACTTTTTCTTTCATATATCTTCCCTGCTTTAGTATCAGCCAATTTGAATTGTTTTTCATATAAATCTCGCCATTGGGGGAAAAGCAAATCACTGGTTATAGCATTAATTTAACTTTTCTACATCAATGACCATTCTACTCAACTTCCCATCATTTTTCTTAATTAATAAATTCATATAGCCGATACCATATGTGTTCCAAATACCCTGATATATAATACAGTACAGAAGGCATACCATATTTAGACAGAGATTGATTGGAAAAGCTCAGTAAAGATTCTATATAAATACACTTGTGTGTCAAAAAGGCCGTTGAAGAGGAGAACTATAAGGTAACCTAAAAACACAATTCTATGAGAAAGAGTCAATGAGGATTTTATAGTATTTGACAGGAATCCCAGATTTGTTAAAGAGACATTATCCAGATAATAAGATCCATTAAAATGGGTTAAGACTGGGCCAACATTAGCAAGTTATCTAAATAATAAATGTGAATGCCATTTTGTCTGCAATAATCTATGACTGGAGTTATTAATTTTGTGCATACCTCTGGAACTGAAGATAATCCAAAGGGTAAAGCTGTTTCTGGGTCACATTAACAGTTCTCAGAGATACCTGTATATTTCTTGAAGCCTGTGGTTAAAAGGAATATGGTAGTAAGCATACTGTAAGCCTATAGTTACCATGAAGCTCATGGGAGGAATGAGGTAACAGTCTGGTACTTTCATATGGGAGGAGATAATCCAAAGGGTAAAGTTGAGAACTGATAAAGTGACACAGAAACTGAGATAATTGTATATTTCCTGAAGCCTGTGGTTAAAGGAATATGGTAGTAAGCATACTGTAAACCTATAGTTACCATGAAGATCATGGGAGGAATGAGGCAACAGGTTTTACACATCAACATTTTAAATTTTGGTGCTTTCATATACAGGTTTAGAAATGAACGATATCTAGTACTGGTTTCCAAGAAACCTTTTTCTTTGGTATCAGAAACATTCTGAAACAGAAGCCCTTGCCATTTTGATTTACAGGCACTGCTTCTTTGACCACCTGAGTTTTTAGAGACTGAAGAACTTAAGAAAAATGCTCTTATTCAAGCTTGTGTGTCCAGTGTCATCTGCATCTCTCAAAAAAACACTTTTAACACTCGGGTATCGGAGACAATCTTTTGCCAAAAGGGAATGTTGAGGAATAGTTTGTAGGACAGATTTAAAGAGGGATTGGCCTGAGAAGGGAAAGGGGGGGGGGTGATGGCACAGTCATTCTGTACTCTCTGTCTGTCCCTATTTCTGAAATTACCCCCGTTTCTTGTTGTTAGTTCTCTCTGGCCATCTCTTTTTTGCAGCTGAACAACTGCTTTTGTTTGGTTTTGCTTCTTTGAGAAAGAAGTTCGCCCCAAAATTTTATACTGGGACTTGAAAAATTTTAGAAACTCACTGAATCAATTTCCCTTTTTTCATCATTGCTTGAGAACAGGGCAGCAAATAAGCCAAATGCCACCTCCGCTAAGGCAGGATCTAAAATTTCAGACTTCTCAAAAAAACTTTTGTTTACATACCCAAGCATGCATCTTCTCAACACACACAAAAAAAAAATCTTCAGTACAAACTGAAGTAGCAAGTTTCCTGAGCAAATCATAATGCTACACATATAAGCCTGACAACAGAGGCTTCTGAAAGTCAAGTGGAAGACGAAGACATTATTTTATCAAGACAGACCAACACCTTACTTATCACCAGGAAAGGTGTTAGCAGTCAATACCAAACAGTAAACATGGACGCTGGATATGATCTTAGGTGGGAGAAAAAAAATTTCTCAGCCTGATTTAAAGAAAAAGAAAGAAAGAAAGAAAGCAAGCAGATAAGGTGTATAAAGTGTAAGGAACTGACGGCTGGATATCAGGATGCTTACAGGCAACATTCAACACATCCTCCAAGTCTGGTAGGATAGCAAGAATGAGGAATATCCATTTGTAAGAAATCATAATACTTCCTAAATTCAAGAGGAAACCTCAGTTTGTTCCAATAAAAATGCCTCATTCACCCTGACTATGGTCCGATTAAAAGAAAATGCCGCAATAAGATGAAGGCTACACATAAATTATACACAAATACTAATACATACATTTTACAAGTAAGGATAAAGCACATATAGAACAATTCCAATCATGTCAGAGAGATCTAGAACAATTCCAATATCATAGGTCAAGAGAGCCAAACTAGAGGTATTACATAAATCTTGTTTGTTTACAAAAGGCAGAGGTGTGACCAGCACTATGGAGATGAGAGAGGAAGGAGAGAAAGAAAGCAACCAATTTACTGGCTATTAAGTTTGAAGGAGAGTTGTAGAAAAAAGGGTGGACAGCCTACGAGGTTGAGAGTTTGAACTAGCCAGGATTGGCAGATGAACAGAGCCATGCATCAGCTAACAGAGCTTTTAGTAATTGTTTAAATTGTATTAAGGAGGATGTAGATGGCATGTTGATGCACAAAGTATTCCATTTTCAGCTATAATACTTGAGAAGAGGGATACACCAGCTGAATTACTGGCTTTATTTACATCTAGGAGGAGTTTACTACTGGAACATAAAACTCTTATTACTGGTGTAGGGATGTAGTAGATTTTTGTAGTGCTGGGGTTTTCTCAGAGTGATACAGAA
The DNA here is from genome assembly GCF_019279795.1 of Protopterus annectens. Classification (NCBI taxonomy): domain Eukaryota; kingdom Metazoa; phylum Chordata; order Ceratodontiformes; family Protopteridae; genus Protopterus; species Protopterus annectens. The sequence goes on from NC_056725.1 coordinate 685,061,903, forward strand.
TTTTATGGGCTAGTGTAATTTGGTTGTAAAGGAGGAGCTGAGATAATTCTAGGTAGTTAAGCTGCCTTAGGTCTAAATGGTGATGTGAGCTATTGGGATAATCTGTGGCAAGCCTGGCAGTTCTGCTGTAACAGGAGTCAAGTTTTGCTATGTCGGTCTTTCTAGGATTAGTGAGAAACAGAGAAGTGTTGAGATGAGGTGCGTATGTACAATTGTGGCCTTAGCGTTTTTGTAAGAAATTGCTTACTTCTGTATAAAACACCCAGTTTTTGTGAACCTTCTTTATAGTATGGGAGACGTGGATATCAAATTTCATATTACAATCAATTTCTACCCAGAGTAGTGTGGTGTGAACGACATGAGAGATAACTGTATTATTCTTGGACAACATATTAAATGGAAGAGTAGGAGATGTGCATCTTGCAAGCAGGAAGAGCAGCAGTTTAGTTTTATTCGGGTTCAGCATTAATAAGCCATGTTTTGACAGAGAGAAAGGAACCTTGTGTTAGTGAATGGAGGTCTTGAAGGGAAGAAGCTCCACATCGGATGACTGAAGCATAACTTGTAGAAGTATGTAAGTTGTTAGCAAAAACAGAGAACAGTAGGGGTCCTAGGATGGAGGCTTGGGGAACTCCTAGAGTAAATGGAAGTAGGGGGAGAGGTCCTGCTGCCATTGAACCACTTGCTGTCTACCTGTTAAATAGCTTTGGAACCAGGCAGCTGAGGATTCAATGAGATGTAGAGCATAACAAACATTAATAACTTTAGTGTGTGACCATGTCGAAGGCGTTAGAAAGGTCAAGAAAGATTGCAAATACTAATTACTCACCGTTTCTATGGTTGTTTACTGAATTTGTGAAAGACATTAGAACAGTAGGGGTGCGACAAAAAAGCCGCAAGCTGTGTTGTGTATTTGTCAGAAGTTTGAGTATTTAGGTATTCCATGATCTGTAGATGTATACATTTCTCTAGGATTTTGAATAGAGGAGAAAGAACAGCAATAGGGAGAGAGAATTGGTCAATTCTGTCGAATTACCTCCTTTGTAGAGTGGAATAATATGGGAAACTATTCAGATGCAGTAAACTCTCTGTTAACCAGAACTCAAGCAACCAGCTAAGGAAAAAAAAAATCAAAGAAATACTGTACAATTTTCATGTGTTGCACTTTGTCGTCCCCCCCCCCCCAACACAGAACCATACCTTATGTTTTTAGAGCTTTAAAAGGGAAGATAGAAATAAACTCCCTCTCTCCCCAACCTGAAAACAAGTCAAACCAAACAAGCAGTATAGGGTACAGTATTACTCAGGCCTATTTTTAATAGCAACTCTCACGCAACTAGAAACTACAGTTATCAGGCATCTACCAATCCCCATGGGTGCCGGTTAACTGACAGTTTACTGCATCAGGTACTAAATGTTCAGATATAGATCTGTTAATAAGAACGGCTACTGGATAGGCAACTGCATCAACAGCAATTCTCAGAAAATTGGCTAGTAGTTTATCTCCGGCTAATGGTGTGGGCTTTAGCTTTTTAAGTATTTTTTTTTTTTAATCATGTCCACAGAGATAGGTTGTAAAAGTAAAGCTGTTGTCATTATGTGACTTCGGTGTTTCCTTGGAGAAGGGGGAGTGTTGAGGGTTAGATAGGGATAGAATGGATTCACTGAAGTATCTACTGAATTGGATAGCTATATTCTCTGAGGAATTTGTAGTGGTTGAGGAGGGTGTACTAGATTTACCTGGAAGAAGTATGTTATTTTATGGCTGTCCACAACCTTTGAGTGTTGTTTTGGTGCTTAATTTGTATATTATGGTAGTAGTAGTTAATCTTGTCTAATCTGACCAATTTTTTTTTTTTTGCTTTATTTTTTAGCTCTAGGTATGTTTGCTTAGAGGCTTGGGATCTAGTTTTATGCCAGTGGTTCCATGCTTTCTCTCTAGTTTTCAGCAGTGATCTTGTTTCTTTACTAAACCAAGGAGCAAAATTTGATTTAATTCTAATAGTTCTGGGAGGAGCATATACGATCAAGATACCAAACAAGGTACAACTGAAGTATTTAACTTCTTCATGGTTGAGTAGCTTAAGTGGTTCCTAGTTGCAACTTTTTATACAGTTGAGATGAAGTTAATGGAGTTAAAGTTGCTTTTGCTTCTTATTTGCCAGTAAGCAGTAAGTTTAGCCTGACATGTACGAACCCACATGTACGAACCCTTAATATAAAAGGTTGATGGGTTGTCACTCAGGCTACCTGCTAGGCAGACAGAATTAAATGATTGGACTGGTCTATTTATTAATATCCAGTGGAGGATTGACAGTCTCTCTTGGATTATTTGTCATTTCTTGTGGGAGATGATTTGAGTAATCCGTGGAGGCTGATATAACTAATGGGATTATGAGAGTTACAAGTTAGCCAATCAATGTTAAAATCCCCCATGATGACAATTTCATGTGGGAGTGCATTGGATGCCTAGTACAGTAAATTCTCCAGAGTGGATATGTTGTTTCCATGTGGGATGTATCATCCAATTATGTTAATAAGTTTTGGGGGATTAATTTTTAGTCTGGTAAGCATTAATAGCAGGGGTGGTTAGCTCCAAAGTCTCAACATTGATGTAATTTTAAATAATATTGCTACGCCATCTCCCTTTTTTGTTTTTTCTGTCACTGTATAGGATATTATACCTGGTACTAAGACTTTATTAATAGTAATGTCTGGTTTTAGCCATGTTTCAGTTAGTAGCACAATATCCTGTGAATATAGTGAAAGATTGGCATGTAGATCGTGGATTTTTTTTTAGTTATGCTTCCTATATTTGTGTTTACTAACAACAAGTCTGCAGCTCTCCTGGGGAGTTGTAATATGGTACAAGAGTGATTGGGGTTTTAGGTGGGTGAGTTGATATAAGAAGTTTGTTAACCGGGATTAGGATGTACACCTCCACAGAGAAATAGTTGAGATGCTATATAGATTATGTTTTTTATGATTTTTCACCATGTACCTATCATATCTTAGGGAAAGAGAGAGGAGGAAACTGAATGACGTATTGTTATGAGAATAAGAGCGAGTGGTGGCATGGTGGGATGTTGATTCAATTAGGTTGATATGATGATATGAGATAATGTGTGCAATTGATGCTAGTACTGCTAGAGCAGCAATGTGTAGTTGAAGCATATTTGATGTAGTCTAGGCAGGAGGTGAAGATAGGCTACTTAATCTGATACTGATATGAGGTTATGAAATAATATAATGATGACCACTTAATCTGATACTGATATGAGGTTATGAAATAATATAATGATGACCGAGTATCTGTTATTGGGTAGTGATGTTAGTGGGAGTGGTAGGAGCGTCTGCACAGTTTTAGGTAGGAACACTGAGAACTGTTAGACTTAGTAAATAACCTAGTTGTAATAGTGAGCAGGATTTTTGCAGTATTGTTGTTCTAAGGTTTAGAATGGAACTATGGCAGTACCATCTATTATTTTTATAATGACAGTGTTTACTTGTTACCCGTTTATCTTGTAGGAAAGTTAGGGAATTGTTCTGTTAGAGGCTACAACAGTACAATAAGTCAGCAAGCAATTTTAATTACTTAAGTACAAGGAGTAGAGGTATATAGGAGGAAGTAATTATAATCAGAGTAGTTATGTTGGAATACTTGAACCATGTTACCTATTAATTGTTGTTACCCTTCTAAGTTTTTTGTTCGATTGTATAGCAAATGTCTTCGATAAAAAAGAATTAAAGCAGTAAGGAGTAAGGTGCACCATGTAGTAGAGTGGGTTATAAGGCTTCAAGGTTTTGCTTGAGAGAGATAGTTTTTAAGGAAAGAGGAGCTGAGTAATTGTAAAAAATTGTATGGGTTGGAGCAGAGTAAAAAATTGTATGGGTTGGAGCAGAGTGGTTTAGGAAGCTAAAAGTAGGATGTGAGGCATCAGATGGTAAGATGATGTATGGGGATTTGACTTGTCTAAATACAGGTGTGGGAGTGGCTATGGTGTACAAGTCTAGATGTAATGGGGGTAGGTAGGAATTGGAGGTAGGGTAGGAGAGTGGAGTAAGCCCGAGCACAGTGAGGGTGAATGGATCAGGTTGGACTTACACTCTGGCTTGTTGGTGGCAGACCTCAAATACAATCAATTAGTAAGCTACTCAAATTTAATGTGGTTATAATTAAAAATATACTGTTTAAAATGAGTGAGTAGCAAGTTGAATAGTTGTTGAATATAGCATACAGGATTTCATCCTGTAATAATTCAAATCTGGGTCATAGTCAGGACTTCATCCTTCTATGGAACTGAGCCAGCACATTGCCTTTTCTGGTGTAAATTCAATCATCATGCATTATGAAATATCGGATGAAGCTTGAAAATAAAGAATTCCAAAACTGCTTTTACTTGTACTTGATCTACAAGCAATCCTGCACCAAATCTCCAGGTCAGATCATGCTCTCCTAATCAAATGAAAAAGTCCAGTAATACAGTCTTTAGTCAACCTCTGCCTGTCCTGGAGTTATCCATATATTGCAAAGGTGAATCACTTACAGCTGCCCTTAAGAGAGAATCGCTCAGCTTAGACCAGGCATGCCAACCTCTCCCCAAAATACAACACTTTTCTGAACAATCTCAGAGAGCACTTCTGACTTAGTTTGGCTAAACGTTAATGGCATGCATTTTTCTCACCCTTACATACTTATCTTTATGATTAATGAAAAAGGTTCCATTCTTTTAAAGACTAATTTTCCCTCAACTTCATTTCTCTGCTTAATGTATGTCACATAGGACTCTTGAATAAACCTCAGTTACTGAACATGTTGCTTAGCTGCAAATGTATACATAAACTTGATCACTACAATCACGTGTAGCATGCTGCCTTCACACAATTATTTTTAAAGCAGTCGATCAGGCATCTGCACGGTCACTTTGGAATTTAAAAACAGGTACGCAGACATTTTTTTTCTTGCTAAAAAGTATTATTGTTTTCTGATGCAATAGACTTCTAAATATCCTACAGAACTAACAAATACATCCCATTCCATTTAACACGTTTTCCATATGGATGTTCTTTCATTTGCAAATGTGGGACCAAACTAGTGTTCACCCACATTACTATTAAGGATGAAGCCCCTCTCTATAAATTGGCTGTGCTATGCAGTGTCTTAATCTCCTCAAAGCCGAGATAACTTAAGATGTTTTTGTCATTTACTTATATTCCCAGTGCAGCCAGTATGATAAATGACTGGTACAACTGGCAACTTGTTAAAGCTAGGGTTCACAGCTGTGCAACAGAGTACTGTGGGAATGGAGCTGTGACAAAGCAAGATGCATTGTAAAATGTCTGTGGGACAAGCATTTAAATACTGGAGGAAGAGGAAGAGGAGGAAGAAGAAGAAGAAACTATTAGCAACAGTATTGTGCAATGATGAGCCCTATTTAAATTTTTTTTGTTTTATTTGGAAATCAGTTGTGAATAGCCAGTTAAAAAAATCAAAAGGCCAAATTCAGTCTTTGGGCCACCAACTGAGAACCTACACTACACAATGAAGTGACCTCTAGTTTCCCTTTCTTTGTTCGGCTGACGGGAAGAAAATCACCAAAACCACAGCCAGTTTAAAAGCTGAAGACTGGCTTACAAAAAAAACAAAACAAAACAAAAAAAAAAAAACAAAACAAACAAACAACACATGACAACATTGCCACACTTTCTCATAACAGTAAAAAATGATTCTGAGAAAGAAGCTGCCAAGCACTAACAAACCTAGTTGGAAATGGCAGAAATTATACAATCAGAAACTGAAGTTTCTTATTCATTAGACACAAATCCTTCTAACATGTATCTGAACTTTCTGATCTGGTCACAAAGGAAACCACACACCAGATATTTCAATAACCATCTCTCTCCAACAGATTCCTGAATTTCTGAGCTCCCATTATAAAGGGGAAGTTTTCAAGCAATTCCTGTCCTGATGCTTCGGGAATGGGGAGCCTAGCATACACATTCTAAGACAACTCTGACAGATGTTGGGGCGTTTTAGGAAAAAAAAATGGGTCTTTCAGTCTCAACCAATAAAAAAAGACTGCAGAAAAGTCTATTTACTGATAGATTTACAGACTTTATTGTTGTTAACAGCTGATAAACCATCAGTTGAAAAGGTAGTCTTGCTCTGTGTAAGTAAGACAGCTGAGGAAAAAAACAATGACCAAATATATGCAGCTACTACTATAGCAAATAAAGTTTTTGAAGATTCAGTGGTCCAAATTGTTGAAACAATAGCCAACGAAGAGACAGCTAGAGAAAGTACAGTTGCAATTTTTGGTGCAACCCAGAAGCTTTCAATTGAGAGTACTTAATCAGAACTGAAAAATATTATGCTTAACTTGAAGGTTTGTGAACAACTGATGATATCCTGCACCTGGAGTGTAAGACTGCTGCAGTGAGTAAACATTTTATGGAATTTTATATACAATTTTCAATGGACAAACAAACTGAAGTCAGAAATGTAAGTCCAACAAAATAATCTTAGATAATGGGGCTAGGGTATCCAGAGAGAAAAGCATCCTCTGAATCATGTGTTGGCTGGGAAACCTACAGCCATTGTGACTAAATCTGACTTTTTTTTGTCTTTTCTCCAAACAAAATTATTGCAAACAGTGACACTGAAGAATTTAAGAGTCTTTTAACCCATATGGTGTTGTGACTGTGTAGACCCAAGGAAGCATAGGAAAAGTGTATAACATTAAAGAAGTCCCAGGAGATAAGGATCCAGTTCATACAGAAGAAACTGAAACTTTAATGGATAATGATCTGCAGTCTAAACAATTGCAACTTGGGGAAATACCGTCATGGACACACTTCTCTCCCCATCCCCATACAAGCTAATGCAATGGCAAAAGTGCATGATGACCGAGCTCTGTGATTAGATACTCCACAATGTGGTAATGACATTTTCTCTCCGTTATGATACATTATATATATATATATATATATCTATACATACACACACACACACACACACACACACACACACATACATACACACACACACACATATATACATACACACGACTGATTCGTTAAACATTCTGTTAAGATAGGTTACTTGCTAGCTGTGGTGATATTTGTCTTTTTAATTTTAATTATTTATTGTCATTTGTTAACCGGGTTAGTCCAATTGAGCCAGGGGCCCATTTTCAGTGGAGACCCAAGGAGAAGAGCTCTAGATACAAGTAACAATATCACAAAAATAGTTATATTTACAATGATATAGTTTCAAGTTGTTCTACACTGAAGAATAAGAACCACTATTTTATACAGTTGTGCTCCAGACTGCAGAAAGCAAGTACACAACATCAAATTCAATATGCCAAGATATATACAGGCAACAGCTAGAAACTCCATGTGCATCAGTATTTACAAGAAACAGGGAGTAGGTATGAAATAAAGGAAGTATTAGAGAGACAAGTAGAAAAAAATAAGATACATGCTTAGAGTAAGCAAGAAGAATTAGGAAGAGAGCAGTGTAATATCAGGCAGGAGTTTGACATGGACAGGACCAGGTCTTTAGTAGGTAGTTTTTAAGCTCGTGTTTAAATTGGGCTTTATGAGGGATACTTCTTATATTAAGGGGAAGGGCATTCCAGGAATGAGTGACAGAGAATTTATAGAGGGACTTGCCTATATTTTTAGTAGGTTTGCAGCTGTCTAGAATATTATAAATTGGGCTTTATGAGGGATACTTCTTATATTAAGGGGAAGGGCATTCCAGGAATGAGTGACAGAGAATTTATAGAGGGACTTGCCTATATTTTTAGTAGGTTTGCAGCTGTCTAGAATATTTTTGCCAGATGTGTAAAGCTGACGTCTGCAGTTATAAAGTTAGAGATGCAGGGACAGGAAGTGGGGGTATAGAGTATAGTGTGTGTAATATGTAGTTGTAGAAGAAGTTGTTTTTGAAATTCTGGTCATAACAAAGCCTTAACAGCGAGACAGTGGTGGGATATATATGGTACACTGGAGGCGAATCTAGCCATTTTGTGGCAAGTTTGTTCTAATTTAGAGAGGAGAGATGACTGAAGGTTTGTAAGGACTGGGACTGCATACAGAAGACAGGGTAAGAGAAGAGACATAGCAAGGGAGGATTTGGTGAAGGGAGAGAGTAGCTTATGATTACGACACAGAAGTTCAAGTTTTTGATTTTTTTTTTATGCATTGGTTGATGTGCGTGTCAAAGTTTAGTTCATCATCAATAGTTACACTAAGTAATTTAATATAGGGTTCAATTGTGATGACAGTATTGTTAAGTGAGGTAATAGAGAAGGAGGGTTTAAGACATACAATTGTTTTAGGAAGGAAAAATAAAAGGTTATCGGTTTTCGGTGAGCCAGGTTTCGACGGAGGTGAAGGTGTCTTGGGTACAGGCAAGGAGTTCTGTAATGCTGTTGGCGGTGGTGATAAGGGTTGAATCATCGGCATATTGTAAGAGTGTAGAGAGGTTGGTAGCAGAGTGTAGTTTGTTTGTAAAGATATTGACCAACAGGGGACCTAAGATAGAGCCTTGCGGAATGCCTGTGTTGACGGGTAGAAATGGGGAGGTGACAGATTGCCAGGGTATAGATTGTTGTCTGTTAGATAAGTAACTGGAGAACCAACTTATAGAGGGGGTAACTGGAGAACCAATTTATAGAGGGGGTAGAGAGATGGAGATCAGAAAGTCAAGATATCATTTTGAGGTGAAAGACTGTATCGAAGACCTTGTAAAGATCAAGGAATAGATTTAATAAATTAATTTTAAGTGACCTGTAATCCCCATGCCTGCTGCCCATCAAGCATCCCCTTGCGCAGACAGTGCCCATTCATTCCACTGATTCCACACAGCTAAAGTGACAAATGTCCAGGGGGGGTTGTCATTCAGGCAGCCATGAGGTTTTTTTTTTGCTCTCACTAGCAATCAACAATGACAGCATTTGGCTGGGTGAATCGCACCCCTGAGGAGGGTAACAATGCCCTCCTCTTGCGAGTGCATGCTACCACACACCTGCCATGAAGGCTGCCATCCATCAATAGCTTGATGAGCCTAATACCAACCTGTCCAGCCATCCAGATAGCGTCACTACCCCTTCCTCCAGGAGAAAATGGCAGCATGTGTGGATGGGTCCATCCCTCCCACCCCCACTTCAACCATCCTCCCTTTCACAGTCACAGTGCTATTCAAACTAGAAAAGCCTGTGCCACAGTCAGGGCTTTGTCTCTCTACATCACAAGCAGTAGAACTGTGACAATACTTGTCTGACTGCAATTATAATACATTAACAGACCATTTTAGATATTATTATGGAGAATGGCTGAGAGGGAAGGCTTTTGAAAATGTTTTCATAAGGTTATGGTTTGGGGAATTTGCTGAAAAACTTATTTTGAAGACTAGCTGTCCAAGACTCACCATCTTATTTTATAATCACAAAGAAAAAGAGTGGTTTCCACAACTAAATGGTAGGGGACTTGTATGACTTTAATAACAGTGCTACATTTCACATAAAACACGAGTTCCCTTGAGGATGAAAAATTATAATTTTTATAGTACCACAGACCTCATTGTCATTAGGCATGTAAATAATTGACATTTAAAATCTTAGTGAGCTTGATGTATACTTAGGCACACTGAAAGTACGGATGTGGCCTCCCCTCCACTGCAAAAGGTATTAGTAGAAGTTCTAACAAGACTGGGTCTCTTAAAGGCGACACATTTTGTTGAGCAATATCAACTACTTAATAAAATGAATGACTTTCCTACTGTTATTATATGTGTATGATTAGTTTGATAGTTCAATGGGGCCTATAACTTATGCTGGATAGTTTAAGATCATGGGGAAGAAAGAACAAAGTAGACAGGATATTACTGGAAATTCATTTTAATGATTAAAATTGGCAGTGACTTGATGGTGATTATGGCCAGTGCGTCCTGCAATATTCAAAAAGTTGGTCTGCTGCTTACGATGGTTTTAACTGGCTAGATGCAGATACAAGACTTTTTCTCCTTTATTTCATTTTTAAATGCAATACGATAGCTGATAGGGTACCCCTACATCTAAGACTGTACTAGAATGTCTGGGAGTCAATGCATTAGGTCCCGAAGGAATTAGAGTGTCTTTAGACATTCTCCTTAATTATGGCCCCCTGCAGCACGAATGGGGAAACGGGCCAGTACTCACCCTGAAGGGTAACTAGTGGTTGATACATAACTGGAACAAAGTTGTGCATGGATTAAAATGTTTACATTATCTAAACATCAGGCTACTGTCAGCAACCATCAGAACAGCATCCAAATGTAGTGAGGACATGAATTAGAAAGTGTCATGTGCTTTGAGATTCTTACTGAAGTCAGGTGTGATTAAAGTAGTACTTATTACTGATGGAGTATTTTCATTCTTGTGTCTGGCAATGGCCGAATGTAACAGGCAGTATGTAATTAATACAGTTAAATGCTCTGACAGGAGAGACAAAAAAACTGATTTGGGGGCTGTGCTTTCTGGTACATCCAAAAGGGGTGCATTTTTTGAAGATGTGTTACTTACAGCATGTTTGCAGGTTATACTGGAAGGTTATTACATACATGTTTCTTTAATATTTAGTTAAGTCTGGGAGCACTATAGAGTTATTGCAATTTTACATGCGCTAATTTATTAAGCTTAACAAAGTGATAAGGCTGTATAATAAGGTGGTGACTAGGGAAAAAATGCACATATTACAGCACAATAACCACGACAAGCAATGGCATACCTGTAAGCCACATACGGGTGATGTTATATTACATAACATTCTCTTAAAAAAGTTGCTCTACAACCAAGATGCAATAAAGTGAATCTTAGTCTTAAGGTATATTTTAGTTAACATTTACATTTCCACTGGTAATTCAAAATTGAAAAATACAGGAGGTGTTTAGAGAAAAAGCTATCTTTATCGTATTGTTGATATTGTATCATACAGAGCAAGTGAAATCAAATATCTTCAATGAAATTCTTCTTCTTTTGGCTTTTCCCGGTTAGGGATCGCCACAGCGGATCATCTGTCCGCTCATGATTGGCAGTCAAGTTTTACAGTGTCAAGTTGCCAGCCCAGCGCCCAACCTTCCACAGAAGGCACACACACACACTCACACCTAGGGCCAATTTAGAGTGTCCAATCCACCTTCAGCATGTCTTTGGGATGTGGGAGGAAACCGGAGCAGCCGGAGGAAACCCACGCAACCACAGGAAGGACATGCAGACTCCGCACAGAAGGCACCCCAGCCGAGAATCGAACCGGAGAACCTCTTGCTGTGAGGTGGCAACGCTAACCGCTGCACCACCGTGGCCGCCCTCAAATATCTTCAATGAAATAATGTTCAGAAATTGGTAACCTGGAAATTTAAAGTCTCTTTATGTATTACTTACTGCGCAGTACTATCCGTGTATATTGAGTTTAGTTTGTTAGCATAGTTGTTAAAAGATGGCATTTTTCAGTCACTTAATTTAATACGAGAGCGGTAAAGTAATTCTATACTATCATGAGAGTGCATCAGTAATAACGTATACCATATAATGTTTAATTAAAATGTAGTATACAAAAACAAAGTTAAAACAATCCTATGCATTTCCAAGGACTGACCCATGACAAACAACCTAACAAGGGTCCGACTTTAACTGATGAACAAAAGGAAAGACTACAGGTGCAACACAGACACAGGATGCCACACATTGTAGGAACTATTTTTTCTCTGACGTCACATTTTTTTGCTTTCCATATAATGAACTGCATAGACAGCTACAGAATTTTAAAATAAAGGCCACAGCAAAGTTTATACTCAGTTGAACAGCTTAAATTATGAGACAGCCAAGAGAAGTCCAACAAGGTACTGCTTAAGTTGTGTACAAAGTTCTGACTACAGCCCATGTGACCTAGGTTCGATTACTGGAGTGGCAAGGAGGGATGGGTATTCTAAAAATCCCAGGTGTAGTCTGGAGATAGCACACTTAGGGACATATGCCAGAGGAGGGGGAATAGGGTGGGGGAAGAGTCAGATCTCCTGCAGAGGTGGGGCAATATGTCACACATCCCCACTGTACACCCACATCTCAGACATACCGCAAGGGACTGGTGGGGAAGAGTCAGAGCTCCTGCAGAGGTGGGGCAACATGTCACACATCCCCACATCTCAGATATACTGCAAGGGACTGGTGGGAGGGAGAAATAACATAGCTAGGGATAAAGACAACAAAACAAATTGAACCCCCCTCCCCCATCACATGTGAATGGCCAGAACACTAGGGCACCCTCAAGTTTCATGTCGACCAAAACCTTAGAGTTAATCTGGGGGGGGGGGGGGTTAAGAAGCTGTTGGTATACCTGATGATGGACATGCATGCAGCACTGGGTATGGAGCCATAGGATGATGCAGAAGAGAGGAAAAACATCCACTGCTTAACAGAAAAGCATTACTGCTTCTTTCTCAAACTTTGTAGTTCAAATTTCACACTTTAGTAAATAATTAAAAATCATAATTAGGGTCACAACAATGTAGTCATGTTGTTACGGCACTGAGAAAAACAATTAAAATTAGCCAATGCAACCAAGCAGTAGTTTATCACAGGCTGTGTGACAAACACAGAGAACTGAATAAAGGGATATTGTCACAGTTTAACACAGCTGGAAGTTATAAACTATAAAAAATAGCAGAACCTTCATCTTCTATAAGGGGAGGTGAAACAGCAACATGTCAACATGCACATTTTGAAAATTTACTGGCAGTGAAACAAATCGGTTATAGTTGGTGCCTTTGCATGGTTTGTAAGGGTACTGTAAGGGTTCTTGATTGCCTCCGTGACACAAAAGGATGGAGCCCTTACTGCAATCCAGCTGACTGGGGTTTGAACAGCAACCCTGACACTGCAAGAACCAGGCTATGAAGGAGACGTGTAAAGAGAATTGGCCTGCTTAATTCTCCACAGGGTGGGGAGGGTAGCAGGTGCTCAGCAGCATACGGGGAAGTGTGATTTCTCCAGTGGAGAACAGGGAAACCACTTCTCCAAGTATGAGGGAAAGATTCAAAACTGGTCTCCAAGCATCTTCTTTCTTTGGCATGAGGAACATCCTTGAATAAACACCCTTCCTCACCTATGAGGTTTTATCACTCGGGACAGCATGTGATGAAGAACAGGTGGAAACAAAAAGTCTGATCTGCAGGATGAGGAATGACACCTGGTAAGGAGGAACTTCCTCCCACTGCTATAAGTAACCTTGATAAACGATTTTCAGAACCCATATATCTGAAACAATCTGTTGCCGAAGAGAAAAATGGAGATTCAGACTTTCTGGAAGAGAAAAGTGGTCAGGGTGGGAGGGGGGGGTCACAAGGTCTCTTGAACAGTCATTGGACTGTCCTTGGGTTTGGGACCCCTCTGCCATGTCTTCTTACCCAAATTCTGTTGAGACAGTTTACTCTGTTTTTTTGTTTTTGTTTTTTTGTCAAAATTGGATAAGGAAAGTCGCTAAGGCAATTTGGAAAAGGAGAACTGAAAAATCTTAAGAGATTCCCTTGGATCAGCTTGCCACTTTCCTCACACTTATTGGTCAGAGTCAAACACTAACCCTGGGATTCAATAAAGCCTACACTAAAGGTACAATATAAGTACTCAATAAAATTCTTATCTAATTTTTGGGTTTTCTAGTCACCTTCAGAAAAATTACGCTAAGTGTGCGTGTAGTCTACACTTTGTGGTAACCTTTATGAATCCCTGACAATATTTAAAGCAGCAAAAATGTCAGTAGGAAAACTAAAATGAGGAGGAAAAGGGTGCGTGTTATGTCCATGTTGTCTGTTCCTCAGAACAGTGTACACTTAGTGTAGGCATTATTGAATCCAGCCTTAAATCTCTATCCAAAGGAGAATTTAAAATCTCATTATTTTATATCTGGGAAGTTCTGGGAATGCATCCAAGCAAATTTCCTTAAAACAGTACCAGTGCCCATATCCCTGGAAGTATCAGAGTCACTGTACACACTGCAACAATGACCTGTGCAATAGAAAAAATGTTATTTAAAATATTTTTTTTTCTTCACAAGAAGAAACTGATAAAATATTCCTTACAGTTTCACAATTTGTCAGAACAAACCAACTATCATCCTAACAATTCAAAACTTTGAAAATCAAAGGTGCAGATGTACACAATTTTTCCCTATACCTATCAATACATTTTGGGTTTATATCACCATATCAAATGGTGATAAGTTCGAACCTAAAAGTCCGAAAACCCTAAACAGCAAACTCACAGAACAGTGATTTTTTTCCCAGGGAAAAAAAACACTGCTCCATTAAAAAAAAAAATAATAACTTTAAAGCAAACTAAGATTGCACTACAGTGGAGGAAATAGCAAAACCACAAAGACGTCCCACCAATTTATTTTCCCTGGTGAAAAAAAAAATAATTTGATGTTCCGTAACTTCGCGATTTAGGGCTTTCAGACTTTTCAGTTCAAACAGCTACAGCTGCTGGGTCAGACTTGGGAAGTGTATAAAAATTAAACAGACTAAAAAACTTTATACATCATATCTGCCTTTTTAAGAACAGCTGGCTGACCATCAGGAAAATTGCTGGCAGTAAGACACACACATCCTGTAAAGCAGACAGGATGACAGGAATGGGTGCAAGTACTGGAAAATCCTTCTGTAACAACTCATAGTATTTTCTGAGGGACTGAGAAACCTTGGTGTTCACCTAATGAAAACACTGGAACATTCTAGCAATAGTCTTAGAATGAGAAACCCCCAAAGGGAGAATCAGAAACTAAGCTTTTCGGAGTCTGAATCAGAAATCTGAGGAATAAGCCCTGAAACTGTCCCTGTAGCTTCCTGTTCAGATTCAGGGTCTGAAACCTCTTTAGGAAAAGAAGAATCTCTCTTTTACCAGAAAATACTTTACAAGAAGATAAATAGCCTGAATTAACCCCTGAACCAGTGCAAGTAAACTACTCCTATCCAAAGAAATTTGAGGAGGGGTAAATACGTACCTGGTTTTCTCGTTCTTTTTGACAGGAAAAATGGGGCCATCTGTATTACTAATGGCAGTAGCTGCTTCCCCAGGGATAGGCATTGCATTCTGACATAACAGGGGAACGTTCCCTATTCCCTCTTCCAGGACCGACAAGATTGCCTCTCCCTTGCCCACTAATAAGGGGACTCCCAACAGCTGTAGAGGATATGGCTAACCCCCAGTCCATAGTGGCTGCAGGTGCTACATCAGAGATCCAGGACAAAAGATGAGTGGTCTAAAGTACAACAAATGGAAACAGCAGAATCACCCACCTGCAGCTGAGGCAAACTGATAGACTACTGTGGTGGCAGGTGGCAAAGGCTGTTTGCTTAAGTTTTTCTCACTGTGGCTGGAAGAAGGACCAACCATGGGTCCAGTATGCTTTTCCATGGTCAAGCCAAAAATGGTACCCCTTTCCCAGGGAAGACAAGCAGCAAATGCCAGTTAAACTACCAATCCACCAAATTATTTGACAGTAAAAAGCACTTTCACTATGGTAGCCCCACAACAGAAAAATAAACAATTTCTCCACAGAAAAAAATGTTTTCAGTTAGTTTATTTCAACTAACAAAGAAACAACAACTCCATTTAAAATAACATTACAGTCTCAAGACAGTCTTTTAAATAACAACACTCCCACACTTAAAATACTTTTCCCGAAAAGTAAACAAATAAAATATTAGCAAAACTTAAGAAAATGGAAGATTTTTTCACCACAAAGGTAACTTATCTGCCCAGCAAAGAAAAACACAAGCTGAATGTTGATCCTCAATAGCCTCAGAGGAGTGTTCTCTTTGGTGGCAGTAAAGCTCTGAAGCTCTGAAGGGCTTTGCACCCAAACTCGTCTTTTAGTCAGCTCAGCTCAAGCTACTTGACAGTTTGGGCTCGTGGAAATTGCCCTAAAGCTTTGCAAGCTGGCAGGCTGTTATATCCCTGGTATGAAACAACTCGTATAACTAAGGCTACTGCAGCAGTGATCAATATGAAAATCATCCCATTATCTTCCTTGACAGCAAAAAAGTTCTTATTTAAAACCCTGCAGACATTGGTCAACACTCCAAATGGGCTAACCAGCTGAAACTGTCCAACAGTGCAAATCATTAGGAATACGGCTAGGCCCATGATTTGGACATCTGGAGAACAAAATATCCCACTTCTTAAACCCAAAAGAGAGAAGAGTTCATATAGCATCTCTCTTCCAACCCTTTAAACCAACTTCATATGTCTATCCCACTCTTCTTGGATGCAGGCCAGAGGTACATATAAGATTTGACTACACTTCCCCACAAATTGTGCAACTGCAACAGATGTTTGTTTACATTAGTGTGTATCTGTGTGTCTGTCTCAGGTGGGTGCATATCCCTATAACACTCAAGGCAAAATTGTAGGGTTGTCACCTTTTCAAATGCCCAAAGTGGGACATTTTTTGTAGAAATGTGAGATTTTGTAAGGCAAAACATACCCACGGCCAGTGCAAAGGGCAGACTTTACTTTTTGACCAAAATAAAAGTTTATTTTTGTAGCATTTGAGTTGCTCCTGCTATTTTACATAATATTTATGTGTTCCACATACAAAAAAACTGGTTTTATGCAACTATTAAACAAAACTTATGAAATATACTTTGTTATAAAAACCTCAGGACGTGCCATTTTTTGTTAGTTTTTTTCACAGGACACAATTGCCCAAACAGGGGTAGGTGGTAACCCTACAGAACTGAGGGTATCATTTAAGAGGTGAATCAGTCACAAAATTGAAGTACACAAAGGTGTTACTTCCGATTGCTTCAAGTGACCAACATCTTCTTTTCCCATCATCCCTACTAATCTCCTACCACTTCCAGTTCCTATTCAAATTACCATTGGTCTACACACTCTAAACAGACAGAGAAGGTAAAGAATAATACAAAAATGTTCTGGCAAAAGCCATTTATACACTGCTATTCTTCATGCTGTTTACCTTAGTTTCTAATATCTTCATTGGTAAACTCTTTTGTACATACCCTGTTACTGTCCATTTTCTCTCTCGGTAAAACATAATCTAATCATACAGATAAATTGTAAGCCCACGCTGAACCTGAAAAGCATCTGCATACCTGAGGAGTTCTTTGCCGAATACCACATAAATACGTAGCTGGATGGATGAATTCGCAGAGATAACATCTCTAATGTTAACCAAGCCTATTCCTGTTATTTCTATAGCTTTCTGTATACTCACCCCATTGCTTCCTTCAAAAAGGCATAATTTGACAAACAAACCTGTAAGTAGCTTGTAAAATTATCAAATGAGTAACACCCAGAATTACTTGCAGCAAGTTGTCTGTGTTGTAAATATAACACCGAATAGCCGATATCACTTACGTTCGCCACATGGATTTTTGATCAAATTCCTATCGAAGGGTTTCTTTAAACAAACACGTCTCCAATCAAAACGCACGGGAAAATTACCAATGTTGTTGACAATCCCAGCTCTCAGACACTTCAATTTCCACAACGCCTGGCTATCCACAATCTCTTTCCACCTGTGACATACCAGCCGGCAGTGCCGTAAGAGACTATCCTCAGGGACATAGCTCAGTACTAGGAAATGTAGGTCATCCGGAAGATCAGACAGCTGCATTGCACTTAATTACAATTTTTATGCCACAATTTCTAAAAACCGCCCCTAGAAGGTGAAGGTAAACAGGAAGTGTTAGTACGCAGCACGAACTACAACTTTGGCTTCTAATTATATACGGCTACCCGGGAGATGGTAAAGTTGAGTCTCAAATCGCGGAGTGGGTTTGGGCGTGGCTTCCATATGTATCATCATCATCTTCTTTCGGCTGTTCCCGTTAGGGGTCGCCCCGGCTTCCATGATATGTAACTATGTGATAATGTAACTATTATTTACAGTTTCCAACTTCCGTCTTATACTAACGCAATAACTTCTCCATCCCCCTCAACTGCTCAGATTTTTGCCCATATCTCGTAAAGCAAGAAACCCGGACAAAGCCATAAATAATGGGGGACAAAGGCCCAAAAAGAGGGGCAGTTTTTAAATATTGCTCTTAGAAAGTTGATATAATAACAGGGTTATTTTTAGCATGAATTTTCTGAAGGGTATGAAATCTGAAATTTAATGTCTGTTATTTTCTGACTTCAGTGACTTACCAGACAACCATAATTTTATTTGTGAAGCAGACCAAAATATGAGGCAAACACATGTACATTCTGCGAACATCTGGACAGTTAAGTATATTTTTGGTCTGTTCATCCTAAAATTGGTAATCTACAAGTGTAGTACCTTGCAGGATGCGCAGTGCAAAACCCGCCACAAACACGCCTCCAGCGTAGCTATGTCTTAGCCGGTATTTCTCAACGCCTTAGTTCAAGAAATCTGGACAAAGACTAAAATAATGAGGGGGGAGATGAAAGGCCCAAAAGTTGGGTCAGATTTGTATTGGCGTGCATTTTCTGGAAGCTGTGTAGTCTAAAATTCAACGGTATGTCGTTATTTAGTGACTTCAGTCTCCACCGATTGGCCAGAAAGATCGCAAATGTTATGAGGAACAGACCAAAAATACATAGCTCTCAACCTTCTAACTTCAAATTGAGGAACACTAGCCCTCATAATGTGGAACAAATGGGCAAAATGTGGAACACATACTAATAGCTTACTAACAACTTCAACTAGGAAGGTCATAGGATGGTTAAAATATGCTGGCTTTACTTATAAAGAACATCCTTTAATGAATTAATGATTCATTTCTATTTACCATGGATTTCACTTAAAAATCCTAACACTGAATGTGTGACAGTCTCTCAATGTGGAACACTGAGGGACTTTGAGGAATATGAACTTTTCAAGATCCCAAATAAGGCACGTTCCTCCAACTTCCTCGTAATGAGCTACGCTTGAGAGGTATGCAAAAATCTCTGGACAGTTGAGACTTACGTCACCCAATGAGACTGTGTGATATTCATACTCCCAAATTCAGTACATGCGCGGTGTGTATTTGTGTAGAGAAAACCTACCCCTGCATAAAATTTAACTGAACACGGGCTGTATGGGATGACTATAACAACGCGGAACCCTGTATAAAGAAACACCTACTCAACAGTTGGCTAAAAAGGGAAAAACAATGGTATACTTATCTGGGAATTAATCAGTTTATGTGTGAAGTCTCGAATGACTTTGGATTTTTTTCAAAAGTTGTGGATGAGAGAGGCATTGTACAAGCCTGGTTGCAGGAATGGCCTTACGTACAGGCGAACTATGCAATGACCTAAAGCACAATGATTATAGGGGCGCTTTTTCCTTATTTATTTTTTTATAGCAGTGTGCCTTTGTTCTAAAAGGGAATAAATAAAGGGCACCTTCAAAAAATGCAGCTGAACATTGACATTCAAGTCACTTTACTTTAGCTTAAACGTTGCGAGGTCATAAGAGTGAAGACCTTGCAACTTTGAAATATAGGTGCGAAGTGTGTGTGTATTTTAACCAGAATTGGAAGCAATGCCTATTGCTACCCAGGTCAAAAATCAAGGACATTCTGCAGAATTCTGAAAAGAGGAATGACTTGGTGTCGGTGCGATTACTGTAGTATTATGTTTACGACTCAAATATAATAATGCTGGCAGTTATCAGCCAATTCATACCTCTCAACTTCTTAGTGCAGTAAACCTGGATAAAGCTTGACAAAATACGGGACAAAGGCCCAAAAATAGGGACATATTTTAAATATTGCTCTTATCATACCTCTCAAGTGTACCTCATTACAAAGAACGTACATTTGGGGTCTTAAAAAGTTCAAGTTCGTCAAAGTTCCACATTGAATGACGCTGTCACACATTCAGTGTTAGGAATTTAAGTGAAATCCATGGTAAATAGAAATGAATCATATTAATTCATTAAAATATCTTCTTTATAAGTAAAACCATATTTTAACCATCCCATGGCCTTCCTAGTTGAAATTGTTAGTAAGCCATTAGTATGTGTTCCACATTATGAGGGTTAGTGTTCCTCATTTTGGAGATATAAGGTTGAGAGCTACGGCTCTTATAAACTTAGAAAGTTACAAGAGTAACATGGTTTGTATTAACATACATTCTTCTGAAGGATTTGAAGCCTGAAACTCAAGTGCATGTGTTATTTGATGACTTCAGTCCACAGATCATCCCAGTGATTTGCCAGAAAACTACAAATTTTATGAGAAACGGACCAAAAATATGAGGCGAAAATCTGGACAATTGAGAGGTATGCTACCAGATAGTTTTGGCAGTTTTTCTGGCTTTGTGATTTGTGTGGGGAGTTGGGATAAGGGGAATGGTGTGGAAAGGTAAGCATTGCAACTGTTTTTACATTAATGTTGTCAGTGATCAACTTGATATTTAGGACAATATTTCTGGCTTTGTGATTTGTGTGGGCTGCATGGACGAGGGGGATGGTTTTGTGAGAAGTTTTTTTTACTGTTTTTAAATTAATGCTGGCAGTGATCAATCAGATGTTTTGGGCAACATGTCTGGCTTTGTGATTTATGTGTGTGGTTGGGATGAGGGGGGTGGCGTACTTTGAATGTTATTACTGGTTTTAAAATAATGCTGGCAATGACTAACCAGATATTTTTATAAATATTTTTGACTTTGTGATTTATGTGGAGAATGGGATGATAAGTGTTGTTTCTGTTTTTACAATAATCCTGGCAATTGATCAATCAGATATTTTGGCAATATTAATCTGGCTTTGTGATTTTGTGGAACAACTTGAATTGGAATGCTTTAATGTATGGTAACTTGTTTGTATAGACTGTGGAGCTGAAGTAGCTATAAAATGTTGTGACTGTAGCTGCTGGGTGGGGGTGGGGTTGGCAAGATGAAAAGTTAGTGACCTACTTGTCATTTGGCCAGTTTAAATGGTCACTGTTTGGCATAGCAAGACTAGTGTGCATTCATGAGAAGTAAGATGAACTACTTAACTGGACACCTAATAAATACAACCAGAGAAGGCATAATTGCTGTGGCTGCCTTCTGTGGAAGAAAATTACTAGCAGCCTGCTGCTGTTTGCTTATTATTTTGGCTTTGCAGGGCTAATATGATTATGAGAAGCAATGTGCAATACTTTAATGCATGGCAACTGTTTGTTTGAAATAGTGGTGAAATACATTACACAGTCTTTTATCACAATCATAGGTTTGAATTGTGCATAGAAGTAGCTATAACTGCTTGGTGGGGTTCTCGGGAAGAAAGGTAATTGACCCTGTTATTACTTGATCAGTTTAACAGTCATCTCTCAAAAAATAAGAGATAAATGCATTACAAAATACCCAGACTTTCAGAATGTTTGGGGGACGGGGCCCCCACACACTAGGGCTGTATAATTGTTTTTTTACATGGACTTATTAACCACCTCTGCCAAGAACCTCACCTAGTCCAAAATCTACCATGCTCTTAGGTGTACGCAGAGGGTCTCTCTACTTGTTTTGGGGGGAGGGCTGGGACAATGTCACTATTTCTTTAACATTCCTCACAAACCTCAGAGATCACCATTTCTTGTGTTGGGTTGGGGCCAGTGTGGCCATTATTTGTTTAACTTTCCTCACAAACTTCATAAGGGTGCATAGAGGGTCACTGTATCTTGTATACGAGCATGGTACTGTCTCTAGAAGTAACAATTTGGAAATATTGTAATCATTTTTTTCTCATTTTCCTCACAGTCAAATACCTGATGCATATGCAGGTGGCTTTCATTCAGCAGAAAATAAATACGTGTTGTTTTATATATGTTTGTCAGCAAATATGTTATATTTGTTTTTTTCAGTTTTGCCCCAGTCTGACATCAGAAAGGTACACAGAAGGGGATTGTCTTTTGAGGGTAGGAGAGGTCTATAATTATGATAGTAGCAGCAGCAACTTGAAATATGCCTGTTGGCATTTATGCCTAAATTTTAATTCCCATTTAAAACCAGAGGCGGGATACACAGAAAATAACTACCTTTATTCAGGTGTGGATGGGAGGACAGGTACTATTTCTAAATATGATCTATGTATCCTCAAAGTATTTGCCATTTCAGTTCACTGTGAACTGGTATTTGGTCAGCTTTGAACATTAAAACTTGGATACAACTTATTACTTCCTTCAAATGAAAAAGTAGTACTGAATTTCCTTTCTGTATGCATGAATTTTGTTCAGGGTATCACTGAATCAAAATATTGGGGGAAAAAACTCTAAAATGCTGCTCAGAATATCTATTACCCCAAGGCTTCTAGGTGCCTAGCAATGTCGACCCCAGCTTAATTTTTTATTACAGGGGATTCTTTTGTCATTTAGGATGTATTGAAATGATGCAGTCAAAGCAAAGTTGAAGAGTAAGACTGAATTTCTTTCCAAAATCATGGTTGTTATTCAGGCCATTGTTGGATGAAAAGGTAGTTTAACAAAAACTCTAAAAATGCATCTCAGAGCATCTAGAAATGTCATGGCTTCTGGGAGCCTAGCAGTCCCCAAACCCCTGGCTTAATACAGTTAGTTTCACTGCAGGTATTACATTGTAGTCTTGGTCAGTTAGGATGTACATAAAGTAGGCTGGAAAAATAAAGTCAAAGAGTAAGACTAAATTTCTTTCTTTCTTTGATTATACTTTTTGTTCAGACAATCACTGGATCAAAAAGGTTGTCTAAAAAAAATTTAAAATGCACCTCAGAGCATATAAAACCCCCATGGCATCTGGAAACCTTCCAACCTTCAGCTTAATGCAGTTATTTTCTTCACAGTTTTCAGAGTGCAGTATTGCTTGGGTAGAACACGTTGAATGAACGAATAAACAAATGCAGGAAAAAAAATGAAAAGCAAGACAATCTATGAGAAAAAGGAAAAAAATCCAGTCCGCTGAGGTCGGGCAACACAGTA
Organism: Protopterus annectens; assembly: GCF_019279795.1. Lineage (NCBI taxonomy): Eukaryota > Metazoa > Chordata > Ceratodontiformes > Protopteridae > Protopterus > Protopterus annectens. The sequence continues at coordinate 685,084,854 of NC_056725.1, forward strand.
AATTTGAAACTTTATTCACCAAGTAAACTTATTTGGTGAATAAAGTTTTGAATTTACTGTATTGACCGACTTCAGTGGACTGGCTTTTTTCCTTTTTTATTAGGTTTTTAGTTGTTTTTTTGTGTGTTTATAAGAAAACTAAAGTAATCTGGATAGTGAATAGGCCAGGATGGGTTGGGTATTGTGGGGGATGGGGTGTCGCCATGGAGACTCTTCACCTAGGGTGCCACTTTACCTAAGGCTGGCCCTGCCTGCTTGAACTACTAGCGGGTAGTTGAAGGCAAGCAGCGCTTAGAGCAGCTATTCAGAATGAATTTTAAAAGAGGTTTTTGCATTGATTAGTGGGTTGTCCTTATATGCACATTCTGATTGGTTCTGTGAAAGGGAAAGATAAGAAAGTTGAAAAATAGGGAACTATAACATAAGGGATACAGGGAAGGAAGACAGTTAGAGTTATGCCGGAGGCGATGGGAATGGAGGAGTTCTATATTTGTGGTAGGGAAAGACCCCCTGATTTTTCAGTTTGTTATCATATAAGAGGGAAGTTGAGGAAGGAAGTATGGTAGAAGATGTTGGAGAGACAGTAGTGGAAGAAGGGAGGAATTGCAGCAATGCCCAGCCCAGTTCGAAGGACCCCTCAGATCTTTCAAATGCCTGATGGTCATGCAGTAGTAGACCCCAGTGATGTGAAGGCTGAGGCCTCTGGTGGCTCAATGGTCAGAGACAGATGGGGCAGTGAGTGTTGGCATCTGCTGAAGAAGGTCTTGCATGGGCTAAAGGTGACTCTCCGCTACATCATCGACCACGTCCCAAACCTCATGGACTTCCAGGCTGTGCCACATCAGGGTGTCTGCAGGAATGGATCCACTGCCTTGACGCTGTGAGGACATCCCTGGGCAGGCAGAGAGTGATGTAGCACTTTCCGTGACCTAGGAGGAAAGTGGTTGGGCTGCTCCTGAGATCTCTGGACCTTTGGAAAAGGGAACATAATTACATAGCGGGCTTTAAGCACCAGCGAATCCTGTGGTCACTGGGGGCCCCAAACCACAGTAAGTTATCTTCATATTTTGTAGCATGTCTGTCAAATCACCAAAAGCTAATAGAGCAATCTTGTGTACTTAATAAATCCGGTGGGTAATAACTGTTGTTTATATTTCCTTTAAAATTCCGAGATATCTCTGGTTATAGCAACAGTGTTTTATCAAGAAATAGACTTCACAGTTCCAGTAAATATTTTACCACTAACATAGTGTCCCTGGCTTAGTTGATAAGACATTTTCTCCACTAAAACAGCTTTAGGTACCTGCAATACCCATGGCTGCTGGAGGCCCCCGTAATCATCTTTGACTGTGTGGGGGGCCCACAAAAACTGTTGTTGGTTGGGGAAAAATGAGGAATTTCCTGATTACACTGTAACCTGATCAGGACTGTGATAAGATCCTGTTAGGATAAAGCTGATAATGACCATGCACAATGTATACACTAGAGTGTTCAGCAGACCACAGTGACACATCTCAGTGCAAACCTTGGATTTTAAGAGGAGCTGATGCTTCTGATCTACATGGATGGGTTTCTATAACTGTCAACTTCTTTAATGAAGAATTCAGAGCAGCAACAAAAATAGTAGCAGAATAAAGGCTCAAAATCAGGAAAACTTAAAATGTTACTCTGATTCACTTAAAAAGGTAACAGAATAACATGCATTTCTGGAAAATAAAACTATGATGCCTGGATTTATTGACTGTCTATAATCCTGAAAGATTTACCAGCAAATCAGACTTTTTATGAAACACAGAGCAAAATTATGAGCAAAATCAGGGAAGATCTTTGAAATCAGGGACGGTGACATGTATGCATTCCTCCTCAATCAGGTAAATAAAAGTGACTTACCCTTGCTGCTGTTTGACGACTGCTAAAGAGCAGTCACTGATCTTGTGTGGCAGTACCAGTTTTGCACAATATTTTCCTATTTGCTGAAATAAATACAAAACTTTTATTGCTATGGCTTATGCATGTGTGTGTGGACACATGCATTATTCTTCTGGGTATCGGTAAAAATGCAATTAACAAGTAATTATATTTCAAACGTAAGGTATAAAATATATCACTGAACATTCATACACTTAGATCTTCTAGAAGTCTGGTGGTCCCCCACCCCCCAGACAGTATAAATTAATATTGGGGGGGGGCTCCCTTAATCATCCTTGGCTGTGTGGGGGCCCCACAAAAGCTGTTCCTGGTTGGAGAAAATGAGAAAAAAATGTATCAATTTTCTCTGATTATGCTGTTTAACTTTAACAGGGCTGTGATAAGACCCTGTTAGGATAAAGATGATAATGGCTTCTGCTCTCAACCGTACCCATTCTAAAACCAGCCCTGCTCAGATATGTATTTGTGTGTGTGTTCAGAAAGCTGCTGTAGGTTATGTGTGTGTGTGTGTGTGTGGGGGGGGGTAGGGATTGTGCAGTTGTTACTACTTTAATTTTTATCACAGTCAAACCTTAGTGGTGTGCACAGAAGGTCATCATAGCTTGTGTTTGGGCTGAGGAAAGTGTAGTCAGTGTTTCTTTTACTTTTCTCGTAGACCTCAGAGGTATACAAAGAAGGTTACTATAGCTTGTGTAAGGGCAATGTACTGTCTAGGAACAACAAAGTAGAATACGTCACTGTAATAATTATTTTTTCTTTTTCCTCTCAGTCACACAACAGGCATGTATATGTGTCGCTGCCTTTGGTGGTTAGGGTTGAGGAGTGAGAAGACATGCTATGTATATGCATGTCAGCAGTCACTTGAAATACATGACTATGGCCATTTGAACCTCTGCTTTCATTCCAGTCTAATACCAGAGGGATACACAGGTAGTGACTGTCTTTTTTGGGGATTAGGGAGCCATGCAGTATTCCCAGACAGGATCAGTGTATCTACACAACAGTTGGCTTGTTAGTTTATTGTGAGCACTATTTTGTCACTTTTGAACATTAAGCCTTGGGAAAAACTTATTCTTCACTGAAACAAAAAAAATAAGACTGAAATTCTTTCTTACTCATGATTTTGGTTAGGTCACCATTGGATTAAAAGGTTGGGAAAATGCTCAAAAAATGCACCCCAGAGCATGTATAACCCATATGGCTTCTGGGGAGCACCGGCTTAATTGAGCTATTTCCTAAATGGTTATCACTGTGCTGTCTAGCTCAGAAAAGGTATGTTGAAAGAATGCAAAAAAAACTAAAGCTGAACAGCAACACTGAATTTCTTTCTTTAATCATAATTCCTGTTCAAGCCATTACTGGATGAAAAGGTTGTAAAAAAGATTAGAAAAAAACTTTAAAATGCACTTCAGAGCATATAGAAAGTTATGGCTTCTTGAAAAAGTTGACGAGTAAAGCAATGTGCATGGTATGCGGAGCCAGAGATGGGAGAACAGAGGGGAGGACTGGAGGATGTGGGGGTGGAGTGGGGTCTGAAACAGTAAGCTGTGCCTAGGGCACCATTTCAGCTAAGTGCAGACCTGTAGATAGTAATGTATAGATAGAGTTGTAATGTATCATTGTTACAACTAAATGCTAGTAACTTTAAATGTCCCTTTGTGAGATGGGCCAAAGTAGTGTGGCGCATAGTCCTGTTGTAATGTGCATACTACTCCTAAACGGCTGCAGCATGAGCTAAAAGGTTGCTTAGGAGGGTTGGCAGTTGCACTGTGATAGTTAGACTGGAAGTGCCTAGGGAGCCTTCAACTTGACATTTGCTGGAGCCCCCCAAAATCCTAACACTGGCCCTGCATAATTAGGAGAGAAAGGAAAAGAAGAAATGCAGAATAATATATAATTAAAATAAAAGAGAGGGAGGAGAAAAAGGCACAGAAAATTGAAACAGTAAATTCAGTCATAATCAGGTGTTTCATCATTACATACTTTATTAACTGTGCTTACTAAGTGTCTGATAAACCTTCGTTGAAGGTTGGGAGTCGAGCTGGCACCTCGGCACCGTAAAAATCTACTGCCAATCATTAGCGGACTGGAGTTCCGCTGTGGCAACCCTAAACCAGGAAAAGCCGAAAGAAGAACAACAACTAAGTGTCTGATAAACAGGTGTAAGATACGAAATGGTACTACATTTTACACTGATAAAATGTTATGCAATATGGTACTGATATGGATTGTTTTGTAAAGGTTATTGGTATTGTAGTATCTCTGCAAGTCTGCTTTGATTACTGCTTGGTATCTAAATGATTGCTTTAAAAAATTACAGACTGTTTTCGTTTTATTTGCAACAGAATGCTTTGTTTAATTGTACATACTGATTTTATAAGTGTGAATAATGTTTGCATACTCACTAGCACCCTCGGTTAGCCTATCAAGCCTAAATTGGACTTGATTTCTATTGTAACTGATCTTCTCTTCATCTACAGAAAGAAAAGTAGAGAGCTGTTTGGTTGTTTATCTGTCATATATGTGCATGCATAGGTATTTAAGACACTCTTCTTATTTTAAATCAGATATGATAAATTTAGTAAGCAGTGCAGTAAACCTTCATATGCTGCATACACATTGCCAACAAGGATGAGTGATTTATTTGCATTCAGTGACCATTTATACTTCGTATTACTATTTCTTCTTAGCTTTGTTTATTGAAAGTAAAAATGCTGTATGCCATGACTTCCTCTGCTTTGGTAGAAATCAGATTTTGTATTGTGTCCAGTTTGTCAACCTGTCTGGCTGGAGATGGGGTACAGCTTAAACTGCTGCATTGCTTTGTATTTTATTTTTACTGTTCTTTGCTGTATACCTTGCATAGAGTTACTGTGTTTTCCTGACTTAATATCAACAAACTAGTTGTAAGAAAGAGAGTTCATACTTTGTGTAGAAGCAATTTGAACAACTTTGCTTGTAATTTGTATGCAGTCATTCAATTGCTAATTTGATCCCCACCCCTACTTTATATAGTGTGTGGTGGCTAACTCTAGTCAGCCATCTTTTTTGTGCATATAAGTATTCTGGAAATAATGACTGTCTTACAAAAACTAGCACAGTAAGAAATGATTTGTGGCCTATACTGAACACTGCATTTTTAAAATCTTTATGCCTGTCATAGAAATAATCCTTTTAATAATAACTACTGCATATTTATAAGTATATGGATCTATATGCATATATACATAAGTGTGTGTATGCATGTTTGTAGGTATATTTCTCATATATATATATATATATATAGAGAGATAGCACGTTCATGTATGTAAACATATAAACTTGTATATCTGTTTGCGCAGATATACCCCAGGGATTACTTCAGTGTCACTGCTTGACAGAGGCACAGCAAAATAATAGGCATAGTTTTATTCAAACTAAAGGGGTGGTGAAAGCCAAATAACTATGGGCTAGGCTTATAAATGCCCTTGGGCAGATAGCCTAGTATGAACCTATGAACCTATGAACATACATACTTATGTATTTTGTATACATGCATTTCTAGTTTTAGATGCCTGCATTTATGTAACATACTTTCACTTTGTTGTCCTATAATTATTTACAGACCTATGTAAATGAAGAGGAGAAAGAAAAGTAAAAATACTTATTGTAAAGCTCTGGCCTTCTCTTCTGAACTTGAAGTATCTACTGTACCTAATAGGCCAGCTGGACATCCCTTCTCCTCTGAAGGTCTTCATTCCTGCAGCCCAGAGCAGGGTATCCCTTGCTATTTTTCCATTCAGTGAAGGCCACTGCATCTTTAAGCTTCTGTGGGTATGACTCCTGCAAGAGGTAGACCATGAACTTAGTCTCCTTGCCTTAACAACTTTGAGCTTGACCCTGTGCCTTTATGCGTGCTGTCATTTTTAGAAGTGTAAGAACAAAAGTGTGGACTGTCAGTGCATGACAAAGGATCCAAGAGTATGATCCACTCTCTCTGAGATGTGACATCACCATACCTAAGCCATGCAACTATATAAGGGTATTACTCATGGAAGTGAAAACTGTGTCAGGTGTGGTTCACATTTTGTATTGAAGCAGTTAAACAGAGTTCTATTTTTTTAATACATCTATATACCTTATTTTGGTATGAAAAGGTAAGTCAGTGATCAGAACATTAGTTCACCATGTGTTTATGTCTGTATTTTTTAAACAGAAGAATGTTCTGACCTGAATTCCACAATGTCATTGTGATGATCCATTGCTAAGTTATTGCAACATGACTTTAAAAGTAGTGCTTGTGCTATTGCTTTTATCATTACTGTTTTGTAATTGCATTGCAATTAATAACATGTTTAAATTATGTTTATGGCTTTAGTCAAAGTGAGTGTTGGGAAGTGGTAAGATGTAGCATGGTGTGATAGGTGCATTTGGATTAGGCTTCAGTGCAGTCCAACCTAAATGTTTACTCAATGCAGATATATATCTAAATGCTCTCACATAATTATATTACATGAAGGCATTCTATGTACTGCTGCTCATTGCTATGGTCAACCCAACTCACCCACAACCACCTGAAGTTATTCAATGCCTCTGAGACCAGCTACACCAACATGTAAGATGGTGATGCATAGACATCAGCTTGGCTGAGCTTTATTTGCATAAGAAGTGTGTAAATGGGTCAGAATTACAGCCACCATATTTAAATGTGCGCACACAAACTCAGCAGCAATTTCTGTGGGAAAGCAGAACATTTTTAAAGTAAGCTAACAAATACTTAACTACTGGAAAACTATGCAAATGCAGTTCAGTGGACAATTTACTCTGAAGATGGGCTTAGGCGCAACCTGTGCAAATTGCCTTGATGCCTAAAGGTAATGACTGTGAATACCAACCTAAGTAATAAAGAATGGAAACCAGAGGAGTCAAAGCCTATCATGCCCCACAGTGATTTGAGTAGGTCTGTAACGAGTATATTAAGTAGGGGGTGTCTACGAACATAATCTGGCACCAGTCCTGAGTAATTCCTAGTATAGGATCATGGGGAGTACAAGCTTGCTCTGACAATATAATTGCCAAATGGGGTCAACTAGTGGCAAAACGAGTGACTGTACTTTCAAAAGTTTCCAGAGATTTGTTCTGAATTCCACCTACAGGAATAGTTTACTTATGTGCAAATTCACCAGATTTGAACTGCACATGTAGCTTCTGTTTAAAAAATTGAAAGAATGATACACTGGGCTTAGTGGTGAAAATTAAAAAAAAAAGGACAGGTGAGCATGATCTATAAAGATATGTAGGAAACAAGAGCCAAGGCAGTTAAACACCTAGAAGGGAGATTCAGATGCAAGAAAAAAATTTCCTGACTGAAAAGAAGTGGACCATAGCCTGGAATGCTCTTCTGAGATTAGAGAGAGGGTTGTGATATAAAGACTAACAAATGCATGTACTACATAGATGGTATCTTAATCTTACCCTGTGTAAGCAGTTTAGATGAGAGTCTAAGCAGAATGATAGTTGCTGGAAATGCAATGCTCATGGGGCAGACAATCTCGTCATGTTTTGAAGCTGTCCTTTTGTTAGGACATACTGTAAATACTTCTACAATTAGACAGACATTTAAATTATACTGCCTTTCTTATGGAAAAATCAGTCTTTGGGAATCTAAATGATTCCTATAGAAATAGTGTCTTCACAATTCAAGCATGCCATTACAGTCCCTCTTCCAAAGATTCCCTCACCTACATGTCCCCAACACTACAGATCCATCTCCATTCTTTACCTAGTCACTAAAATTTTCAAAAAAGGTCAGCCATAAATAATGGAGTATATTACTATGTGTGAATTACTTACCCTCAGCACAGATTCAGTGATGTTAATAATACATTTACTGCTCTTTATTCTATAACTAATTACATCTGCACAATAATGGAGGAAGGACAGCTGTGTGCTGGCATATTCATTAAGATTAAAAGGGGCATTTGAATGAGTTAATACTACCACCTCTTAAACTTCAAAACATACATTTTAGACAAGTGTTATTAACTAACTTTCAAACTCTCAAACCACACCTTCACTATACATAACAGTGATAAACCTTCCACTACTGAACCATTCTTCTCAGGCTTCTTTACTGCGTTCAGTATGGTTCTCACTGTTTACCAACATCACCTACTCCGTTTCCCCCAACTTTCTTTATACTAATGATAGTTTTCTGTATCACATATTCCCTACCCTGAAAGAAACTGAAGTGAATCTACAAACAGACTTTAATCTGCAACTATTTCATTGCTAGCAAACCAAAACTGAACTCTAACAAAACATCAGTAAGGCTTTTCTGAATTACTTGAGGAATGAAGGACATTTTAGTCAATTATGTTAATAGTGTAAATGTCCTTTATTACTTGAGGAATGGAGGGTATTTACGCTATTAACATAACTGACTAATATGTCATTACCTTAATTTCCACCTTCATTCCTTACTTCTCTCCACACACTGACTACTTGCAAGCAACAAAAAGCATGTTACTCAGTTTCTAACCCTGTCACCCCAGGTGCTAGGTTGGCCGTAGCTAAAGGAGTATTAATCCCAAGGTCAGAGTATGGTCTTTCCCAATTGCCTTGAACTCAGCATACAACACAAACCTGTTACATACTCTGTAAGTAAAATAGGTTGCTTAATTAAAGTGATTTATCACTGTTCTTAACTTTGTGGTTGTTTTGTTGTTGTAAAACCTCCTCCTGTGTTTTTTTCAATAATCATTTAAATTGTAAATCTATGTGGAATGCCTTCTGACCTTTGATGTCATGTCAGGCATCAGTTCCGTGCATGAAAGCAGTTTTGAGGACTGCAGTGTCTTTTTTTTTCCCTATTGAAAGTATCAAGGTCCAAGTTATTGATTTAATTCTTGATATTGGAATTCTAAATTCTTACAAAGATTATCCTTATTTGAGTTCAACAAGAATTCCAGATGACAACATTGTTTATGTTGATGAGGTTCTGTACCATTGTGAAATCCTGCTCTAAAATGACTATTTGGACAATAATATTGTATCTTATCCTGTACTATTATGTCTGCTTGGCCACATAAACTATACCATACTTTTCTGAACTTTACATTGTTACAACCAGTGTACTGCTATAAAATACTATGGGTCTTTAACTTTTAGTATAAACACACATTCTGATCTACCTTTGAATGACTTTTCATATCATCGCATTGCATGTATTATGATTCGACTACGTCTGTATGCGGACTATATGTATGTATCTTGTCAGTGTTTTTTTTTCTCACTATTGTATGTTCAAGCTGTCATTGTTTTCTTTTCTCCATTATTGTACATTTAACAATTCACTCTAAATATGTATTTATTACTTTCTCTCTGTATCTAATGGAACTTTTTTCCCCAGTCCTCTGCTGAGAAGGGGGTTTCCATCCAGATACACATTCCCAGTCAACAAAAGTAATGTATTAAAATAAAATAAATGTGGGGAATCACAAGTAGTATGGATTTTGCTAGAATATAACGAATTTCTTTTGCTGCTGATTACTAAATTAAATATATGTGGGTCTAGGTCATAAGATCGACAGCTCATATGACTGAAACTCATTTGGTCGACAGCTCATTTGGCTGACAAAAAGTATTCAAGGCAAAAACCTGGGATTTGCCCCCCTTTCCACTGTTGTGCGACTGTGGAGTTGTTATATATAGTTGGGGGGGTGTGGGGGGCGAAGCCCCCCACCTATACTTTTTGTCAGCCAAATGAGCTGTCGATGAAATGAGTTTCAGTCATATGAGCTATCGATCTTATGACCTAGATCCATATATATATATATATAGTTTTCCTAAACTGTAACTTTACTTTCATTTTGTGATCGCACTTCAGTGGTGCGTTTTTCTTAATGTTTTTAGTAGCCGTATGTGTATGGATATAATGTTTTTGTTTTGAATGAAGGGAGAAAGTTAGTGAAGGATATGTATCTGAAAATTAGCTATAAATATGAAATTAGGAATGAGGACTGTAAAGATCCTCACAGATGCTATTTTATACTTTAACACACACACAGACTTTCAGTTGCTCTTGGAAAAAGGGTGACTCAGTGCATTTTTTCAGTTCTGTATATAAAGCAAATAGTTTTATTTATGTTTATTTATTTATGAAAAAAATAGTACAGAACTACAGTATAGGTTATGTAGTGCAGATTGAGTGAACAAAGGCTTATTTTTGAAACTGAAGGGTGATCTAGGATGAAATGATAGTGCTGGGAGTAGGTCACGGAGATAAACTGTGATGTGTACATTGGAGTCATGAACTGTAGTAAGCAGGAGGCTGCCAGCAGTGTAGCATACAGATACAACCTATTTCACCATTACACAAACTTTACGGTAACTCATTGAAAAGTAGTGCCATGTAAAATAGTAAAACACCTAGGGCAATATTGATTAGATTACAAAACTGTATGTGAATTCATTTACAGTGTTTTATATTTTAACAGTTGAAGCCCAGAAAAAAAAATAAGAGCAAGTCTCTGGAAAAAGGCCTGCACTTCTGCTGAAAACCATTTATTTACATTAAGAGGGTTCTGCACTCTGGTGGGAGCAAAGGACTGATTCAACCCATCCGAGTTGGGAACTGCTGGTGGAAGGCTTATTGTGTATTTGTCTAACTGACTGAGGTCTTAACTATGTAAAAGTCTTTCATCTTGCTGGTGTCTCTGTATTTGGGAAAATTTCTCAGGGTTTGTGAACTTAACTTCTGCAGTATCAGTAATACTTGGAATTATGCCTTTTGTTGTAAAGCATTTGTTACTGCACTTGAGATCAAAACCAGTTCAACATTAAGACTGTTTTTCTACATTCTGGTGGAAGCAGAGGGATGCTTCAACTCATCTGAGCTGGGAACTGCTGGTGGAAGGCTTATTATGTGTTTATATGCTGGACTGAGGGCTTAACTGTGTAAATGTCTTTCAGCCTGCTGGTATAAAAGCCCTACATTTTTGTGTGACTCTGCTAATTTTTCAGAGCTTCCCTGTGCCTGGCTTGGACACCTAGGACTACAAGACTTTGGGTTGCATGTAAAACCACCTGTGGACCTACAAAGCTGTTTTTTTTGCACTTGCTCTGCCTCAGTGCTATTTAACAGTTCTGTGCAGCATTTATTGATTTGGTTGAATTTGTCACATTTTCAGTCTGCAGTTGTTAAAAAAAACATATGTTCATTATCATTCTGCTGTTAGGTCATTTCAAAAGTATTCTGATATTCTTAACCTCCTTGGATACTGCAAACTCTGTTCTGAGTTTGCCAAAGTTCTTATGAGTTTGCCAACATATTTCTCTAAGTTTTGCAAAGTTTTTGTATGTTTGTAGAAGGTCTCCTATGTTTTTTATATTTTCTGTATTTGGGAGCTTTTCTCAGGGTTTGTTAATTTATTTTCAAGGATTCCTGATGTTGCAGGAGTTCTGCCTTTTGTTATAAAGCATTTGTTACTGAACTTGAGCCCAAAACCGGTATGTTTTACCTTTTAAATGAGTTTTATTCTGCCTCTGGTGGGAGCTGAGGGCTGATTCAATCCATCTGAGTTGGGAACTGCTCATAGAAGGCTCATTGTGAGTTTATCTGATTGGCCTAAGGGCTTAACTGTGTAAAGTCTTTCATCCTACTGGTATAAAAGCCTTGTGTTTGTGCATCATTCAAACACGGTTACCAGTGCCTTCTATGTAAGCAAACTTCCATGGCCAACTAACCATAAGTGCAACTCCCTATTATATCCTTGCTAGCTACAAATCCCCTAATGTGAGTCTGGAAAACCACACGTACTACCTAAACTTACTAGAATCTCTTAACATTCAGCCTAATACCACATTTGTGAGTAATTTCAACTACCCCTCCATAATCTGGGAGACATACAGTCCATAATTCACTTGTTCAGTGCAAACACTCTGGAGCAAATAGTTAACTTCCCAGTTAGAGGTACGAGTATCATAGACCTAGTAGTCACGAACATGGGGAGATGCTGCTTCCTCCTATACATTAATTCCTCCCTGGTAAGATCTGACCACAAAATGATCTAATTTAATATTAAAACTAGTGTAGCACCCCTCACCCATCAGAATCCAAACCTGTTAAGAACGTTGCTGAGGCCAATTACCTCAAACTAAAGAACAGCTTACTAAACTTCCAAGCCCATCCTAACCCAGATGACACTGAGGCCTACTCTGAGCTGTACACAAAACCACCGTAAAGCCATATTCATAGCCTGATAGAAGACGCTGTACCTGTCCGAGTCAAACCTATGACTACTTGCAAAAGTAAACTACCCTGGTGGACCCCTAGCTTAAATTGGCTATTCAACAAAAGGAAAAAAAAATCCTCTCCAAAGCCAAGAAGGAGCAGACAAAACAGTGCAAAAAAGACACTCGCCAGTCTAAACAAACAAACTTTAGAGTTGGTTAAATCTGCCAAAGCAAACTATGAGGCAAATATAGCCTCCTAGGTGACAGATTACCATAAAGCTGTTTGTAACCTCGGGGAAACAACTATGAGGCAAAGATCGCCTCCCAGGTGAAGGATAACCATAAGGCTTTTTTTAGTTTTGTGTGTAACCTCAGAGGAAATGCTCAGCAATGTGCCAAGTTAATAATATCAAACCTTATGGCAGACAAGTTCAGTTCAAACATCTCCTCCTCTCCCATCACCTCCTACCACTCCTAAAAATACCTGCAACCTTTCCAATACTGGTCATTATGAGGGATCAGGTCCTTACTGTGCTCACTAAAGCCAAAAACATGTGGGTCCTGACATTTCAGAATGCTTCTTAAATAGCTTAAAGCAGAATCTTTCAGTGCCACTAGAAACCCTGTTTATCCACAGCCTCCAGACAGGCTTTGTCCCAGAGAAATGGAGGACTGCAACAGTCTTCCCTCTGCAGAAGGGGGGGCCCATCAACTGACCCAGGGAACTACAGACCCATAAGCTTGACCGTCTTATCTGCAAAGCTATGGAGAGAATTATCATAAACCTGATAAATAACAACATAGAAAAGCTTCAAACACTGGACCAGTCCCAATTTCGCTTTGTCAAAGGGAGGTCTTGCCTTCTCAATCTGGTGGACTTCTTCAAGAAAGTTACCAGGGCCATGGATGAGGGGAAAATGATACACACCACTTATCTAGTATTTGCCAAAGTTTTTAACACCCCCACCCCCACTCGGCAGTCATAGATAAACTTGGCACAAACCCCTCCATTGTCAGATAGCAAACTGGCTCACTGACAGGGTACATTGTCCAGATAGGTGAATCCACTTCTGATAAACCTGTTATTAGCGATGTCCCACAGTGCTCAGTGTTGGGACCCCTCCTGTTTGGTATATACATCTCTGAGGTGAAGGCCAATGTTGGGGGCCTCAGGCTCACCGAGTTTTCTGCAGACTTTAAGCTGGGAGCAATCATTGAATCCCCAAATGATGCTGACATCCTACAAACAGGCCTAAAAATGTCAAAAGACTGGTGCCAGAACAATGTTCTGAGACTAAATGCTGAAAATGCATAATTTTTTTTTAATTTATTTATTTATTTATCATTTGTTGACCGGGAAAGTCCGACTAGGTTCCACAGAGCCTGTTTTCAGCGGAGGCCCGGGGAGAAATGCTCCAGATGCATGTCTTTGATGTCATAGACGGTCATACCCTTCGGCAAATCTGATATCACTGCAAATTATAATATTGATAGCACACTCCTAAAAGTAGACCCAGTGGTGAAACACAGATAGATGGTAACCTAAACTTTGACTACCATGCAGTTATGGTAATGAGTTAAGGAAAAAACGAAGAGTTAAAGTTGTCCCAAATTTATCGATGGAAGAAAATAATTTGTTAGAAGAATTAAGAGGCAATAAACTTATGAAAGTCATGAAACCTGACAAGGGGGGTGGGAATTTGTTAATGGGCAACATTTTATACGTAGCTATGATGATGGAAGTGTTAAATGATGATAGGAAATATATGGGAGTCTCTAAGAATTAAATTATCAGCTATCTTAGGGTTTATTTTTGCATTAAAGGACTTACATAAAGATGGAATGATAGATTTAAATTCACTTAATTAGTTATAGAAAAATCAATAATACTATCCTTTTTTGGAATTCCCAAAGTGCATAAAAATATGATGGACCCCCCCCCCCTTTAAACCAATAGTTGCAGCGAATGATTCAAATACTTTCCCTTGGCTAAGTATTTAGATATGAAGTTAAGAAAGATATGGGTTCAACAGAATTATATTTTAAAAGACTCATGGGATTTTTTAAGGAGTATTAATAAGGACCTTTATAAGGAAGATTTGATATTTGTGACTATAGACATTTAGGCTTTATTTAGTGTGATTCCTCATGAGATTGGTCTTGAATGGTTTGAGGAGGCACTAATAAGGAAGGGACAATTACCAAATGATGAATTCAAGATATGTTTAGAATTTATGGAATTGGTTTAGAATAATAATTTTCTGTTCTTTGAATGAGAATTTTATAAGCAGATAAGTGGGGTGGCGATGGGCGCTTGTTGTACCCCCACTTATGCTAATATAGTACTATCAACATGGGAGGAAAAATACATTTTTAACTCTAGGTATGTGGAAAAGTAGAACTTTTAAGATACCTGTATTTTTGGACAGGAACACAAGAGGAGCTTGATGACTTTTTAGGTTATAGTAATAATACTACTGAATTCCTAAGGTTTACCCACCATATGTCCACTGATAAGATGAACTATTTAGATGTTGCTATCTATTTAGAGCTTTTAAATCAACGGTTTATAGAAAAGACACCTTTTCGAATTCTTATTTATACTTTACTAGCACCCATCCCTTTAAACAAAAAAAAGAACATTGTTAGAGGACAATTCATTTGCGGCTCCAGGATGACTTCTCTGGATGAGGACTTCCTGGAGGAATGTGAGAAGATCGGGAACATGTTCTTGGAAAGGAACTATCCAAGAAACCTAATAAGGGAGATTATGGAAGAGATAAAAAAAAAAAAGAAAGGGTAATTAGGATTAGGGGTGGTGAATCCCACTAGGAATGAATCAAAGGAAGTGAATGAGGATGAAGAAGGGGGAGTTTGATACTTATAAAGGGGCATTTGTGATCAATTTTACTAGTGATACTTAACTTAGCAAGAATTGGGAAAAGTTTTCATATTTTTCTGGGTTAGAAAAAATTTTTAGGAACCCCCTAAAATTTGTGTTTAGAAAAGGGTATAATGTCAAGGAAATACTATAAATTGATAGACTCCAGGATAAGGAGAATAGTAAATGAATGGACACTTATAAATGTGGAGCTTGTTCACTGTGTCCATATATAAATAATAGGGAAACTGTATTTTTGAAAGCAAGAGATAAGAGTCTTGGAATCTAGATGCTTTGCTAATAGTGAAAGTATGGGGAGGTGATACATTTGGCTTCATGTAAAAAAAATGCGATGCTTTCTATTTGGGGAAGACGACATGGAAACTGAAAAGAGTTTATGAACATTTACATGATGCCCAGAGCAAGGATGTAAGGAATGCCCTGTATAAACATACTGTGGTTTGTGCACAGGCCTCTTTTTCAAAATTTGTACTAGAAAAGATTTGAACAAGATGCTAGGGGAGAATCATGGGAAACTAGGACTGAGTTCAGGGAAGTATACTGGCAGCTTATTTTGGAGGCCAATATGTACCCTGGACTGAATGAGGCAGTTTCACTAGCCCCAGTCTTAAGTTAAAATTTTTTTGAAAAAGAAAGAATTAATACATGGAGTTAATGTAGTTAGGTATTAGATCAGTTGGGTAGGCATAAGGGTTTGCTGACATAGTTTCCTTTGCACACTTGAATATTTGTTAGTTTAGTATGTTAAGTGGATCACTTTAATATTTTAGAGGTTAGTATTATATATTTGAGTATTTTTATTGTAGTGTACTTTTATGAGAAGCCACAAGATGGCAGTATAGGATTCTATTGGGTGTTAAGGAAGGAGGGGTATGTATTCATTTAAATATGAAGTTTTAAACATATTTTAGTTTTTATATGTTAAATGAGTTTTAATGATTTGATGGTATTTCACTTGTTCTACAATGGTTAGGATGTTTTAAAAGAATAAGGATTATGTACAAAGAATTATGTATTTTTTTATGACTTTTTGATTAATGAATGTATCTAATTGAATATTTTTTATGGGTATTTAAGGATTCAGAAGGGATGGATGGGATATCTGATGAAGTTGTGGTGTACGAGGAAAATGCTGTGTTTGTTTTAAATGCATTAATAAAGTGTCTATTTTACAGTTTTCGGCTCTCCAGTATAATTTATGCTTTAATAGTAAAGTCTCTGGGCTGGTCCTTATTGCTTCCAAGTGCTGTTTGTGTTTTTTATGGTAATGAGGAAATCCTTCTGTGTGGCATAACTTATAAGTAAAGGCATGGTGTCAAGATCAAAGGAAGTCATAGTGCCATTGTACTCGGTCATCATCTGCCCATAATCAAGTACATTGCTCCCTTCTGCATGTACCTAACCAGGCACTTGCATTAGTTGGAGCGGCTCCAGAGCTTTCTCACTAAAAAAAAAGGCACATATCTTATGCAGACAGACTAAATGACCTACAGTAGACTCCCTTTTATCCGGTCTCGCTGGGACCGGACCTTAGGATGGATAAACAAATGGCTGATTAATCAGAAAAAAAGCATACAAAATAGCATTTATAGGTTATAAATCAGCTAGAATAACAGGATTTGTGTTCGTATGCATTTTTATAAAGTATATGAAGTCTAAAACTCAAATGTTTGTCATTATTTAGCCTAAAGGAGGCAGAAGTGCTGTTCTTCTCTGTTGTCTTTTGCTAGGGCTATGGCAGAAATTTGATGGGTAGTTGGAGAGGCTGGATAAGAGGGAGTCTACTGTATTCCTTTACTACATCTTATATTTATTGAGAGGTGACTTATGCCTGGCCTACAAAGCATTCTGTGATCCAGCTGTGATGAAAATGTTACATATTCACAGGAAAAATTATATGATGGTTGCACGTTCCATGGACCTGAACCTTATTTATGACTCTAATAGAACTTGCTGGAGGGATAGATTCGTATCACAAAGGATATCTTGTTTATGGAATAAACTTCCCATCTTCATAAAACAAAGCCTGTCCCTCACCCTCATCAAAAAGAATTTGGATAAATAGATGAGAAACCACAAATTCACTCCCAGAGTACTGCCCATGTCCCTTATGGACAGAAGCAGTCTGTAAAATGACTCAGGGCTCCAAAACCCAAAGACCCACTACTCTGATAATTCCCCAGATATGGGATAGGATAAGTAACATGTAATATTATCATATGCTAGGTATTATTGGCTAGACTTGTAAAGGCTCTTATGCCATTAGCCTAATAATTACCTATAAACCTATGTTTCAATATTTCCAGCTCCACTCAACCACTGTTAACAAGACATCATGCTGGATGGTGGAGTTTCAGAAAACTCAAGTTTCAGAATTCCAAAGTTGTGTCTTGACAGCTTCAGCTAGAAAATAAATTATTCCACCAAAGAAAAAACGCACAACAGTTTTATGCACTGGTATCATGCTAAAGTGTGTCTGTGTTTGTGAAAACCCAGTTGGGGACATTGTGCACTATTCTGGACATTTGGGAGGTATGCACAGCACAACTAACATATCTTGGCTTAGATGCACAGTCACCACTATGATAAGTGGCACTGCTACTGCAACACCTGCAAAACAAAAGCAGAGCTCTCAAATACACTTTAACAAATCACTTTTAACATATTTCCACCATATCCCTCAACTGTCCAGATTTTTGCAAAATAAACATATTTTGCCTCATATTTTTGATCTGTTCCTTAGAAAATGTTGCTTTTCTGGCAAATCATTAAGGATTGAAGTCTGAAACTAATGACAGGGAGTCGAGTTTCAGATTTCATACCCTGCAGAAAATTCATGGAAATACAAGACCTGTTACTCTATTAACATTCTAAGTTTGTAAGAGCAATATTTAAAAATGTTCCCTATTTTTGGGCATTTGTCCCCCCAATATGTATGGCTTTTTCCAAATTTCTTGCTTTAAAACGTTGAAAGGTATGATTTCCACACTGAGAACAACAGTGTGTACTTCTGAAAAGGCAGGTTGGCTCCCACTGACTGCTAAAGCCACACCTCTACTACCTGTCTTTACATTCAACCTGATCAGTTGTGTTTATTGCCTTTCCTGTCTGTCTGTCTTTAATAGAATGACATTCATTTATATGCTGTAGGTACTTAAGCAATTTCGTGAACCTTGTGTAATCCATTTTTCCCTTAAGTTCCTTAGGTATATTGTTCCAGTTTGCTAGAACTAGATAATAAAAACTCTCTTCACCAAATGATTTTTTAAGATATGACTCTATGTAATGGTTCTCTGTCAGAGTTGTAAATAATGTCATAAGTGGAAGTGGCCACTAATTTAGAGGGCAAAGATGACTATGTGAGGATGCTGTTCATAGACTTCAGCTATGCATTTAATACTTTGGGACCATTGCAGCTGATAAAAAAAAAAAATGGCATATTTAGGAATCAGTAAACATCTCTGTAACTGGATTCTGCACTTCCTATTGAGAGGCCACAGAGGATGTGTTCAGGTAAGAACACATCAAAGTGCATCACGATTAACACCGGGGTTCCACAGGGATGTGTTCTCAGCCCACTGTTATTCACCATCCTGACCCATGACTACTATGCTAAGCACAAGTCCAACCATATCATTAAGGTTGCTGATGAAAGGGCGTACAGACAGGAGGTGGCATTTCTGATCAGTTGGTGTGAGGGGAACACCTTGACCTGAATGTAAGCAAGACCAAAGAGATTATCATCAACTTCAGGAAAAGAACAAACCACCCAGTGCTCAGGATCAATGGTGAGAGGGTTAAGAGTGTGAAATTCCTGGGTGTATACATATCAAAGGATCTCTCATGGTAAGGAAACACCAGCCAACTGGTCAAGACAGTGCATCAATGCCTCCACTTTTTAAGAAGGCTGAAAAAAAGCTAAGCTTCCTCTTCATATTCTCTCCACCTTCTATATAGGTGCACAAGAGAGCATCCTCACCTGCAACGTCACAGTGTGGTTTGGAAGCTGCACAGTAACAGAAAAGAAGGTGCTACAAAGAGCGGAGGGTTGCATAGAAGGTAACAGGTTCCAGTCTTCCATCTATACAACATCTTTATTCTGCAAGAAGCATCCGAAAGGCCACCAAAATAATAAAGGACAGCACACATCATGTGCATGGACTGTTTAACCAGCTGGCATTGGCAGGAGATATCGCAGCATCCACTGCAGGACTACAAGATTCAGTAACAGTTTCTACCCTAAAGTGATAAGACTTCTGAACGCGGGCACTAGTCCTAGGGGTCTGGACTCAAGTCATTTTTTATTTGTGCAGTATATACTTACATATATTCCAAGTAAGTGCAATATTTATTTATTATATCCATGGTCAGTATTATTTAACTCACTCAGGTGCAATATTAGACAAATAACTTAAGCATTTCAATGTGCAGTGTATTTTGTATTACTTTAAATAGGGTAGTTAATTTAACTCCGGGGAGGGTATTCTTTTCATTTATGAGTCTTGGTAAATGTCTCTGCTCTTTTTTGGATGTATTGGGGTAGTAATGTATTTGTTAGTTATGTTTGTTTCTCTACTTGTATGTGTTGTTTCACTTTCCTTTGTAATCTCAAGAATTGAGCTGATGCACAAAATGTCGTTTAGGCTACGTGTGTAGTTCTAAATGACAATAAAGTTTACTTTGACTTTGACTAAAACTACATCCAAAAACAAACATAGGAGGTCAACAAAGGCTAAGTCATATTCACTCCACTTTTAACAAAAAGCTCCTCGCCATTTCAGTGCCCTGTAGATTGGATATAACTGTAAATAATGATTAGACATCCATGGTAACTAATAATACCCCCTCTAGATCTGCAGATGGTTTCACATATTCAAAAAAATCCGACAGAAATTGTTTAGTGTCCTCCCTGAGAACATACACGTACTTATCTAGAATTGGCCTAAGAAATTTCTCTATACCACTTGTAACACCTGTAATTTCTGTTGCTTTATAGAATGTGGAGGGGTGTTCAGACACCCAGATACAGGTAGAGTTCAAGTTCAAAGTGGAGGTTGATTGTAACAGCAAAAATGTGGTCTATTTAGCCTGCTTTGTGGCATGCCCACATTTTTATGTTGGACAAGACCAACAGGAGGTTATGTGAGAGGATACGTGGCCATAGTTATTGTACAAAGAGGAAATTAGAATGTAGTGCCTTAACCAAACATACTTTGTATGCAGGTGATTCTTATACCTTTCGGTTTCAGGTAATAGATGTGGTTCATGACCACCTGCAGGGAGGTGATTTGATCAGTCATACAGAGACTTTGGAGTCCTGATGGATTGTTAGACTTATGGCACATAAAGGGTTTGGGTTGAATGAATTTGTGCCATTTAAACCAGTCCTGCAATGTAGGAGACTAAGGAGGTGAGCATAGTATGGTGATGATAGTGTTACATCTTAAGTGGGTTAAGTAGGTCTAGCTTTAGCTAATTAGGGCATTAGATAGTTAAATCTGAACATATTGATGGTTGTTCATTTGTGTATGTTAGATGATAATTTTCTTTGTAGTAACATCTGCCAGTCTTAAGGTCGAGTTTATATTCTTTGATTTTAGTAGTTTAAGTGAGATATTGTGAAGTCAACAGTAGATGGCAATGTGGATAGTTTATTTAAGGCCAGGCATAAGAGAGCAGCAGTGTTTGTTAGTTTGGCCTGCAACTGATGACAGTGTTGTGTTGTTCTTGTGGAGTCTGCTCTTGTAGTGAAGCTAGGGGTGTAGGATCAAATCATCCTTCACATGAAATGTATCCTGAATGTAAGTTCCGTGGACAGTTAATAGATTTAAACTGCTGTTATACAATTTATTACTATTAGCAGCCATAGGGTATGGGTTAGTTTGATGCATTATTGTGTCATTTTTTATGTGACTTTTACTGTTAGGTAGTAGACCTTAGCTGTTTAACATTTTTGAGTTATCTTTGCAGCTCAGGTCATGCTTCAGCTTAGGGATGAACTAGCATTATATAGTGGAATGCCTCACTATGTTCACACAGTACATCTTATAATCTATGTTTTACAGGGAGTCCTTTGAGTTGAAGGGAACTCCATTGGAATGCTGTAAAACTTAATGATGTTTATAATGTTCAGAATGATGACTTATGTTTTGATGGGGTAAGTTTATTTTCACTTATTTTTAGACTGAAGGGATTCATTCTACCATTTTAACATTCGATATAATGTACAGTGTTACAATTGCCTATGAATTAACAGATGTAAGGATTTCTGTATAGAAAGGACATGACATAGTTGTTTGCGAAGGTTTTTAAATATGCATTTGTGACTAAGTTATTGACCCTTGCATCCAATTTGAGACTTTATTTCAACATTTATTTGAGTTATTTTTGTCGGTTGCTGCTACTGTCTCTTTAAATACTTAGTTACATTGTCAATTGGAAGTATCCTATTGGCTGGTCAATTTTTGAATTTTTATTTAAGTACTGTTTTGGATGGGGAATAGTTTTTAAGTCTGAAGAAGCGAATGGGATTTGTGAATGCGCTTACTCAAATGAAGTATATTAAGTTTTATTGGCCATGCTTTGGTGCAGTTTTCTTTTTTGGTATTGGCACATTTATTTGGCACCTTATGTCCATTAGGGCTGGTGAGTTTGTTTGTATGATCAACAATAAAACATGAACAAATGCGAATAAAACTTAGGAATATTTCAGAAGACCAAAATTAATACTAAAAACAGAGCTGATATCCAGGAACAAAGTTCAAGCTATAAACCAATTTGCTCTTCCTGTCCTAGCTTACAGTTTTGGAGTGACTGACTGACCCCAAAAGGTGTTGGATCTGTTGGACAGGAAAACAAAAAGGATGCTTCATGCTTATCAAAGGATTTATAAAAATCAGGTTGTATAACAAGATTAAATATTCCCAGTTCTGAAGGAGGTATGGGCCTCCTCAAAATTGATTACATGTATAGATTGGCAGTCATAGGACTGAGATTAATGAGATTAACTTAGCATACCATAAGATTGATTTGGTTTTACAGGACATGCTGAATGACAATTTTATAAACCAGGACACTTTTAAGTATCTCAGTGTGGACAGACCCCGTATCCCTGCTATTTTCGGGATACCCAAGGTACATAAAAGTGTAGAGGATCCACCCCTGAGACCCATTGTGGCAGCCAATGGCTCTAAAACCCATCCGTTGGCCAAATTTTCGGATATAAAATTAAAAGATATTTGGGTTAGGGCCAATGGTATACTTAAGGACTCCTGGAAATTTTTGAGAAGCATTAATAGTAACATGTATTCAGATTCCTTAATATTTGTAACCCTTGATATTCAGGATTTATTTAATGTGATTCCACATTCTACAGGGTCAGAATGGTTCCAGAATGCCATTCACCAACATGGAAAACTTGACCACAATACTTTTCTGGTTTATACAGAGTTGATGGATTTGGTATTGAAACACAACTTTATATTTTTTGAGGGTGAGTTGTTTAAACAGATCCAGGGAGTGGCCATGGGGGCAAGTTGTGCCCCTACTTATGCCAACATTGTGCTCATGGTTTGGGAAGAGAATTTTGTGTTCCAGTCTGAATATGCACAATATTGGGTATATTACAAACGTTACCCGGATGATATTTGCATTTTTTGGAAAGGTAGTATGGAAAAGTTAACAGAATTCATAGACTATCTAAACCATACCACTAATTTTTTGAAATTTACTTCCCATATTACACATGACTATATGAACTTTCTGGACGTCACTATTAAAAAAGACGTCCTAGGGCAGCAGTTTACCTCTAATGTATATAGAAAGGAAACCTTTTCTAACTCGTATCTATATTTCACTAGTTCTCATCCATTTAAACAGAAGAGAAGTATTATCAAGGGACAATTTGTCCATAGTTGTAGGATGACCTCTTTGGACTTGGACTTCGAAGACGAAAGTCAGAGAGTCAAAGAAATGTTTATATCTAGGAAGTATCCTAACTATTTAATTGATGAGGTTTTGGAGGAAGTAAAGAATGTGAGAAAGGATAGGTTTGCCCCTATTTTGGGAACAGGAGATACCAGTGTGATAGTACCAATAAATGTGCAGAATACCACACAACAACCAGGGGTGACGTTACCAGGGATGAAATCAAGAAACCTTGGGGGTAACTATGTGATGTTTTATAATCAGAATACCTCTAGGGTTAAAAACATTATTATACTCAACACTGGAGCAGGTTTAAGTGTTATTCAGAGTTGGATGTTTTGTTGACCAACACCCTAGGATTTACATATAAAAAAGGCAGGAACCTCAAGGATTTGCTGGAGTATAATGGTTCTATTGTTTCATGTAAGAAATTGGGAACCTACAAATGTGGGGCATGTG
This sequence comes from Protopterus annectens, assembly GCF_019279795.1. Classification (NCBI taxonomy): domain Eukaryota; kingdom Metazoa; phylum Chordata; order Ceratodontiformes; family Protopteridae; genus Protopterus; species Protopterus annectens. The sequence goes on from NC_056725.1 coordinate 685,108,285, forward strand.
CCCAATGCCCATATATACTTAGACAGGATTCTGTATACATCCTGTCAAGAGACCATCAGATTCAGAGTAGTAGTTTTTCCAATTGTAATAGTGAAGGCTTGATTTATTTGGCCCTATATAAAACCTGTGGTGCATTTTACATTGGAAAAACTACTCGTAAACTCAAAAGGAGGATTTATGAGCATTTATATGCTATTAGAGTAGAAGATATTAAAAATGCCTTGTTTAAACATACACTGACATGTTCCCAAGCAAAATTGGGCTTCTTTGTTGTAGAGAAGGTGCAATGTGATGTGAGGGGGGGGGGCGTGGGAAAATAGGATAGAGGTGAGAGAAATATTTTGGCAGTTGTTACTGGAAGCCAATAAATTCCCAGGGCTGAATGAATACATATCCATTGCTCCTATTTTAAAAATGAGAGCTGCAAAACTATAAATAATGTTTTGCAAGTTCTTTTTGTTGGTTTTTGATTCAAGTTTATTTATCTGTCCAACACATTGTGATGGTTTTAGTATTTATATATTTATTTTAAAGTTCTTTAAAAAAAAAAAAATGTGCATGTTTTTATCTACTTTCATCTGTATTTGTGGAAAGTTGGTAGGTTGTCATGAATATTTTAGTTACAGGTTTTAATTGGTGTCAATTAAACAATTGTTTTAACTACTAATTAGATTCTTTCATTTTACATCTGAGGAAGTCTGGTGGACTAAAACGCTTTGTATTGTGTGGCGTTTATGTGATTAAACCTGCTGCTGCTTACACCTACAGGCTCGTGTTTTATTATTACCTTCTGCCTCTTTGGGTGCCTGTTGTGGTTTTATCAGTCATAGGACTGCATACATATCTGCTGACCACACAAGACCCAAATGTAGTGAAAGTTTCAAAACATGAGAAGAATAAGTCCAAGATGACTTCCCTGCTTTGTTTAGCAGAAGCATATTGTTGTCAAGCGTGAATAGAAATCAAACCAGAAGTAGATAAAAATCAGGCAGCAACTGAATGTGCCATAAAAGAAAAGAAAGAATATAAGGTGAAGAATCAGTTCAGATGGCAAGAAATGTGGAAAATGCATAAATATACTTGCAAGTACAGAAAACTCTTGGAACAACCTCACGTTGATCAGGACTGAACGCAGGAATGGTTAAGGGGAGAGGTGAATTTAAACCAAAAGATGAAAGATTAATATCTTTTGGCCCAAGAAACAGTTGCACATCTTGTTCCTGGTTGTGATATACTAATGACAGAAGGACTGTATACTGAAAGGCATAAAAATTGTGGCAAGACTGTTGCATTCAGGATTATGTAAACATTATAATATTGAAGTAGCTGAAAAAATTGGAAACATAAGCCACAAAACATAGAAAATGATGAAGATTATATCAGATGGGATCACCCATTACCAACAGTTCAAAAATAGATGTGAGAAAACCAGATATGCTAGTCCACGAAAAGAAGGCAAATGTAGCATTGATCACTGAAACTGCTACAACCAGTGACTACAGTGTCTTAGATGCAGAAAGACACAAAGTCATAAAATATCAGGATTTGCAGGCAGAAATGAGGGCAATGTGGAAGAAGGACAGAGCAGTTCCTATAGTAGTAGGAGCAATGGATCTTATAAAAAATAATTTACAATTGTACTTAGATATGTTGCCAATACACATAACTCCATATGAATTGCAGAAGGAGTCAACTACTGGGCATATTGTGGGTGTTTCGAAGAGCACTTCTGGCTAACATCAAAGACTGAAATAAGAAGTTATGTACCTACCATAACGTTCCATGTTAGTTGTCTTCTCTCGCCTTCTTTCTTGCTTGATGGGTTCGGAGCCGATCCCTCGGCTCCGACTCGGCACTTGCTAAGCTCGAGAGTCACTTTTACCAGCTCGAGGCAGCCCCATATCCCATGATGCAAGGCGGTAAGTACCCAGATCTCGTTTGATGACAAAGGGCAATAGCACCAAGCAAAAAAAAAAAAAAAAAAAAAAAATACTTCCCAAGGGAAGAAAGAAAACTTACAGATGGAAGAAGGACCAGGTCTGAATGGTCTTCAGCATAATAATTTCTTATAACAAGGTCTGTCCAGGCCAGGGGGAAGGAGGGAGGGTCAAGAAAGAAGGCGAGAAGACAACTAACATGGAACGTTATGGTAGGTACATAACTTCTTAATGTTAAGTTGTCAATCTCGCCTTCATTCTTGCTTGATGGGACCGTCCTAGCACCTCTATCCTGGGTGGCTCAATGGAACAGACTCTTGAGGACTGTAGAGCCAAAACTGGCTCTGTCCCTGGAGGCCAAGTCCAATTTGTAATGGGAAACAAAAGTGTGAGGCGTGCCCCAAGTGGCGCTGCACAAATAGTGTCTAAAGGAAGTCTAGCTTGAAAGGCTGTAGAAGTAGCTAAGCTCCTAGTTGAATGTGCTTTAGGTTTTGAGCACAGCTGTTTTCCCCTGAGCAGATAAATTTCAGAGATGACCGAAGAAAGCCATCTGGACAAAGTCACTTTAGAAACAGGAAGGCCTTTTTTATTATCCGCATAGGAAACAAAAAGTTGATCAGATTTTCTAAATTTTTTTGTTCTGTCCAAATAATATCTAAGTTGACGGTGGACATCAAGATAATGTAGCTTTTGTTCAGCTCTGTCTGAATAGTTTGGGAAAAATACAGGGAGATCAATGGATTGATTCAAATTGTTCTTTGAAGCTACCTTAGGCAAAAAGGTTGGGTTAGTTCTCAAAGATACTCTGTCTTTGTGAAAAACCAAATAGGGGGGTCGAACCGATAGAGCATGAAGTTCAGACACCCTCCCGGCCGATGTAATAGCCACTAGGAATAAAGTTTTCCAAGAAAGAAATTTCAGGGAACAAGAAACAGCTGGCTCGAAGGGGGGAAGAATCAAGGATGTCAGCACTAAATTTAGATCCCACTGAGGAGGAGGATTCCTGATTGGAGGCTTTAGTAGGAAAATTCCTTTCAAGAAGGCCCGGCAGAGGCTCTCAAAACGGTAGCTTTCTGGATAACCTGAGGGATCAGAGGAAATGGAGGGAAGGCATAAAGAAGTCCCTGGGGCCAATCCTGGGTCAGAGCGTCTCTGGGGGGGATGGCCTGATAGAGGGAAGAGGCAGAAGAAGTCTGGACATTTGCTGTTTTGGGGAGTAGCAAAAAGATCGCAACATGGACGACCCCATTCCAGAAAAATCTCTTCCGCTACAGATTGCTTGAGAGACCACTCGTGAGGCATGAGAATAGCTCTGCTCAATCTGTCCGCTACAATGTTGGTTTTCCCAGGGATATGCGTTGCTACCAGAAACCGATGAGAGGAGATCGCCCATTGCCATAGTCTGAGCGCTTCTCGACACAAGGGGTAGGACTTGGTTCCGCCCTGTTTGTTGATATACCAAACTACAGACATGTTGTCTGTGTGGACTGCAATTGTCCCTACGGGAAGAAAGTCGTTGAGGGCTTGCAACGCGTTAAAAGCACTGCTCTCATCTCCAGGACATTTATGTGCAGATGGTACTCGAACGGCTGCCACGTCCCATGAACCATCCTGCCCTGATAATGACCCCCCCACCCGATCAGGGAGGCATCCGTGGTGACAGTGGCTATCGGGGATGGGGGTACAAAGTACCTGCCTTGGTGAACCTGAGGAGATGTGATCCACCAAGCAAGATGATCTTTGCAAGTCTGTGTCACCAGAATCTGGTGACGCATTGGAAGTTGTTGGTATGACCACTGTGTGAACAGCATCCACTGAAGAAGGCGCATGTAAAATCGAGCCAGGGGAAGAAGAGTAATGGCGCAGCCATGAGGCCTAATACCTTTAGAACCATTCTGGCCTGTACTTTCTTGTTGGCCAGAATGATCCTGACATGACTCTGAATGTCTGAAACTCTTTGATCTGTAAGGGTAGCTGACATCCGAACAGTGTTTAAGTTTGCCTATGAAGGTAATAGACTGGCAGGCGATAAGGATGACTTTTGAAGTTGATCGAGATGCCCAAATGAGAACAAAGATTTATTGTGTAATCCCTGGCTTGTATAAGCTGATGCCTGGTGGTGGCTGACAGGAGCCAGTCGTCGAGATACGGAAACACCTGGAATCCTTGGCGTCTCAGGTGAGCCGTGACCACTGCCATGCATTTGGTGAACACTCTGGGGCTGTAGTGAGACCAAAGGGCAGGGCTCTGAACTGGAAATGACTGAACCCCAGCCGAAAGCGGAGAAATCTCCTGGAGCGACTGTGAATTTTGATGTGATAGTACGCATCCTGAAGATCTATTGAGCACATCCAGTTGTCCTTCTGTAAGAAGGGCAGAATTGACTGAAGAGTGACCATTGAATCTTGTCTTCCTCACAGACTTGTTGAGTCTGCTGAGATCCAATATTGGTCTCCAGTCTCCCGTCTTTTTGGGGACCAAAAAGAACCTTGAGTAGATTCCGGGCTCTGAATGGTCTGTTGTAACTGGCTGAATGGCTCTTTTTTGCAGTAGTTTTGAGACTTCTAACTCTGCAATTTCCCTTAGACCGGTGGTACATCTGGAAGGGAATTTGAGGGAAAGGACTTTCCTCGAAAGGAATTATGTAACCCTTGGATATGATCGACTGTACCCATCTGTCTTGAGTGAGGGAATGCCAGGCTTCTGCGTACAGTGATAATCTTCCCCGACTGCCTCCAAGGAGGGACAGCCGGGCAACATCTCAGGGATGCTGAAAGGGCTTGTCAGAGAGAGGCTCTCTGTTTCCCTGGTTTTTTGGACCCCCTCTGCCTCTAGAGCGGCGTCTGTTGTTGTTACCCCCTCTGCCTCTAGGGTTAAACTGACCACGTGAATCGCGTGACTCCTTGGGATTTATGAACCACATTTTTCCACCTTCCTGTCCTTTGGGGTAAGGACTAGAAGGGGTGGAAAAGCGGACTCCTACAGCAGAAAGAGTCTTGCCGTCCTGCTCGCACCTGGTCAAAGTTTCCTTCACCTGAGGGCCAAACAAAGCTGACCCATCAAAGGGAGAATTTGTGAAGGACGCCTTGAAGGGATCTGCAAAGTCACATAGCCGCATCCAGGCTTGGCGTCTAAGAGCCACACCTGTACCTGTGGCTCTACTGCTCCATCAGCAGCATATGATATTAGCCGCATGGAGGAGTTTGCAATGGAATTAAGGGTTCCTAGCTGCGAAGCAATTTTTCTTGAGCTCCTGCAGCTGTAGGATCCTGTACTACTTCACCCAGCTCCTTAAGGATATCCCTCTGGAGTCTGGTGAAGTGACATAGGTAATTCAGCGAGCATAGCAAAGGTTGCTGAGGAAAACATCCGCTTACATACCTATCCATGGTCCTAGAGTCCTTATTAGGAGGATGGACGGCACGGAAGGATCTGCAAGTTCCTTCTTGGTGGCAGCAGCCACCACCATGGCATCAGCGGGACACCCTTAGTGAGGAATTGCTTGTCACACGGCGCAGTGATAAATTTTGAAGGCCTCCTAGGGACTGGCTCTACAGAGTCAGGAGCTGCCCACGCCTTTCGGGCAATAACCTGCATAAGGGGGTCGAAAGGCGGAGACACCCAGGAGGTGGAGGGCCGAGATCCAAACGCCTCTAGGTATACTGACTCATCCTCAGAGGGATTGTTGGTGGGCCAGTTTCCCCTCTCTTTAAGGAGTTCTAGGATGTCTGAGAAGGAGACATCCTCAGAGGGGGATCTAGGGGATCCCTCTGACTCATCAAAGTCAGTATCTGAAGTGATAGACTCGGGGGAGTCTACATGTTTCCTCTTACAAGTCCTCTTTCTAGGAGGATCTCCCGAAACATCAGGAGAATCCTCGGAAGAGGGGGAAATTCCCAATGGGGAAACCTGAGGCGGAGGATCTCTGGGTCCTGTAGCAAGAGAAGTGGCAGAGATGTCAACAGGCACTATAGAGGGAGGAGCTAAGGGAACAGACTGCTGACTGATACCAGTGGCCAGCACACTCTTCATCACCTCGAATGCTCCCCTCCCAGGCAGGTCCGAGAGAACCCGTTCCGAAGAACTAGGAACTCCAGGGACCACCGACAGGGAAGTCTCGAGGCAGATGTCGGAGCCGAGCTCACCAAGGCCGAGGCTCCAAGGGGAAGAGCGGGTTCGGACAAGGGTCCGATGCCACTCACCCCCTCGGAGGAGACCATGGAAGCCCGACCACCAAATCCCTCTAAGGAAGGTCTCGAAGAGGAGATAAGAGTAGAGGCTGAAGGAACAGAAGGGGGTATCTGTCCTCCAGCCGTAGCAGTAACCATTCCCGAAGACTCCAACTCCAAGCTCTGGGGTAGAGTTGAAGGAGGAACTGTAACGGGGTGTGGACCAATAGTCGTCTGTTGAGACGGACTATGTAACATTTGGGCCAGTGCCTGTGACTTAAGTAATCTACTGACCACTCTCTCTAAGTCATGGTCAGAAAGCCTGGATGACTTTGAAGATCGGCTCTGATGGCTCCGTTCCGAAAGGAGAGGTGAAGCCGGAGCCGAAAGTATCGGCTCCAAGGAAGGAGACCTCGACCTCTTCCTGGAAGGAGCCATCGGAACCGATGAAACTATAGACCCTGTCGGAGCCGACAACTTATCGGAGCCGACAGGACGCCTCGATGCATCGGCTCCAGCCGGAGCCGATACAGCCACAAAAGTAACGGTGTCTGAGCCGATCGGAGCCGACACCGATGCCTGTGCCACATGGTGGTCGGAACTGATCGGAGCCGACACCGAAGTGGTCGATGCAGAATCGGCACCGATAGCCATCGGTGCCGAAGGCTTAGTTAAGCCAGAATCGGCTCCAGCCGGAGCCGATCTCGACTCAGAACGAGTCGGAGCCGAGGCCGCAGGCTTTGACACAGAAGCCTGGGCCTTGGAAGATTTGGCAGATTTAGATGGAGCCGACTTAGCCGGAGAGCCCTCCGGCTTAAGAAGGCCCCTAAGTATCAGCTTGTTTCTTCTTTCCTGCAGGACTCTCTGGCTGAAGGAATGACAAATAGCACAGGAGTCCTGCAGGTGAAGAGGCCCCAGGCAATACAGGCAAGAAGTGTGACCGTCTGTCAGAGACATCTTCTGACAGCACGAGTCACACTTCTTAAAGCCTGAGACCCTCTCTTTTGACATGGTGAAGAACAACACACACACACACCAGTCAAAGAGTTAAATTAAATTAAATATACCAAAAAGGTATAAATAGACAAAAACACACACACACCCTAACGGGGGGGGGGATGGGATGGGTAAAGTTTGACTAAAAAATAACAAGAGACAGGGAACTTTCTGTCAGAAAATCTTTTAGAATTAACTTAAAACTAAAATTAAAGGGTTTTTAGAAAAAAAGGGGCTAAAATATCAAGTATTTAAATCACTTACCAGGAGCTGGTAAAAGGAGGACCTCCTAAGCGAAGCGGCAAACGAGATCTGGATACTTACCGCCTTGCATCATGGGATATGGGGCTGCCTCGAGCTGGTAAAAGTGACTCTCGAGCTTAGCAAGTGCCGAGTCGGAGCCGAGGGATCGGCTCCGAACCCATCAAGCAAGAATGAAGGCGAGATTGACAACTTAACATCTACTAATTTTATGAATTTTATCATACTTTGTCTTAGGAATGGGGTCCATTCCCGTCATGGTATTAGAAACCCAAAGGACTTGGAAAAATTTAAAAGCCTGAAACTCTTGCTAGTGGTTAACTCTTATGGTATTTCATGTCTTGCAGAAATGAACATAAGAACACTTATTATTGTATCATTGTTTGACTTGGATCTGTTAGTTGTTTAACATCAAGAATTTAGAATTATAGTCAACACACAGAAAAAAATGCAGAATTTTCAGCTGAAAGAAATGTACACCAACCTATGACAAAGACAAAAAGTCCCTTCTCCTGTTTTTTTTTTCCTGTATAGTTACGAGACTTCACTATTTCTGACCAGTTCTGTCTGCTCTTTTTTTTTTGCATTTGTTCATCCCAGACATGATTCATGAATTATACTAAGCATATCTTCACTTAGCTGTGAATTAATTATTACTCTGTCTCATAGTTTCATGGGTTATTGGTTAGGTAGTTCAGTTGTAACCTAGTCACTGCAATTCCTGCCATTTACTATGCCTTTCCTCAAGGATTTGTGAGGATGACCAGGGATATAGTTGTGCTTACCGATTCCATCACCCAGGTTTTGTTTGAAGAGGGTGATGAAAGTGCTTTGTTTATGAAGGAAGTGGCTATCCAGAAGGAAATGAATTCTTTGAGTGAGGTATCTATCACGCCAGCAGGTTTAGTTTATGCTATGTAAAAGGTTAAAGGTCTTTAGTATGGTGTTTATGGAGTTGCTGGTTTTGCAAATAGGAAAGAAAGGAGGTCACTCAAGACAGAGTCATTTGAGGCCTTGTAGGCCAGGTAAATGTCACTTTTAAGGAGATTGTATGAGACAGAAATGAGCTGTAAGGTATTCTATGTAGGTAATAGGATCCTTGATTTTCTTTTTGAAAAACTGTTTGGATCTTTTGCCTGGATAGGTAAATGCCAAAGGGAGCATTATACTCAATTATGGTCTAATAAGAGAGAGGTATGATAACATTTTTGGACGTAGAGGAAATACCCTTAGTAATCTCCTGGTCCTAACAGAAAGTTTTCCTAACAGCTGTGTCTACATGGTGGTCTAAACAGACTTTTAACAGATTTGCTTAGGTTTATGACAACTGTGACTGTTGGGGGGGGGGGGTCTACTAACTGGAGCAAAGGTATTCCTATTTGCCAATGGGTATGATACTACACTTTTTTGGCATTTAGTTTGAGACCATGGTTGCAGCACTATTTATTTGTGCATGTTAGTCCATCTTGTAGAATCTCAGACCCCTCAGGGGAGCTGATGATGGCTCAAAACTTACAGTCATCAGCAAACCTAGTCAGCCAAATGCCTCTGACATCATCATGGATGTCAGATAAGTATCAAACAGGAGCATCCCTAGTATTGAACATTTGTGAACACCACTGGTAAACAGCATTTTCAAGAAGAGCATGTCCTCAGTCTTGATTTACTGATTTTTGTCTGTGAAACAGTTTCCTACATACATCAGGTAATGTAAGGGTTTACATTTAATTTGAAAAGTTTACACATGATGTCTCAGTGGGGAATGGTGTCAAAAGCTTTAGCTAGATCAAAGTAAGCTGACAGGTTCTGCACACAAACCCACACTCATTTGGGTCAAGGGACTTTAGGCTTCCAAGATCCATGTTTATGAGTTACACAATGAGGTGTTTCATTATGTTACAGAAAATTGAGGCTTATGGGTATATAGTTAGCAGAATCAGTAATGAGTCCTCCCTACTATATCAGAATGACCAACATGGTTTCCCAAGCCTGAGGCACAAAATCAGAGGCTAAAGTTTTACCATAATTATAGTTATGATATTTCTGACAGTCAAACACTAGCAAACACTTTATTTTCTACTTGAGAGCAGTGATGTTGAGAATCTACCAGAAGACCTTGACTGAGGGATCACATGCAACTGGTCTACCTTTGTACAATAAGAGTACACCACGTTCCTTCTGGACTGCATCAACATAGGCTCAGTATATTAAAGTAGGGTCCCCCCTCCACGTAGTTTCCAGTTGCTTAAATTATTAGTCTGTCATGGAAAAAGCTCAACAAGAACTCTTCTCAGAGCAGGAATAAGAAATCATTATAAAATATTCACCGTGGAAACACACAAGTACTTCAGATAAATCATGCAGAAACTTGGCAGAAATCTTTGTAAGACATTCACCTTGCAAATAACAGAAACCTTCAGATAAATCAAATTATTTTTGAAAAATGTCATCAGTACTCTGCAATGCAAGTCATTCTCATTGCAAATACATTCTTGTATTCTGTACCTGCAGTTAAGTACTAATCGGTGCTTTTGAGTTATTATTACTATTATTATTATTATGTGTTTTAGCATTTAAATTGTGAATTTGGTATCAGATTGATTCTGTGCTGCATATATTGAATTACTACTCAAATGAACATGATGGATATCTCTGCAAACAGTCTTGATGACTAAATGACTTGCATGCTTTCTTGATGCTAGCAAATTTGAAGCTCTGACTTGTCACAATGCTACTAGTACTCTTTTTTTTTTTCTTCATAAAACTGTTATTTTACGACTGTACAGTATGAGCTGTTTCATTTATACCAATAACTTCACAGGCATTACTTCCTAAAATATTAAGTTGCTTTTAAATATTAACATGCACTTCTTGGTACATACACCCAGTCTAGCCAAATTGATCTATAAGCTTTTATCTACTCTCAGAATAATATAAAACTAAGCATGGAGAGTTGAACAATTTGCAGATATGGTTCAGCGATATCTTTGCATATTCAGACACAAAACTGCACTGTTACAGACATGTCTCTATTCATCAGTTTTTATGCCTAGTAATTAACTATGCCATGGCTTGCAACTTGAGTCATCTCTCTCATTTGTACATCATTATGAGAATCGTTCCTTATTTTGAGTCAAGTTCTGTGTCCCATGCTTTTCTGCATTGAAAGAGCCTGACATACATTCATTGAGACAAACTGTTCAACAAGTATCCGTGGTAAATAATACTGATTCATATTAATTCATCAAAATAACTTTTTTGAGTACAAAGAAAATCTTATTAACTATCCTGGGAACTTCCTAGTTGAGGTTATTAGTAAGTGCTCCACATTTCCCATTTGTTCCCCACACAGAGAGGTAGCATTTAACATTTTGAAGGTGGAAGGTTAATAGCTATAACTGAACTACAATCACATTATCACTTTAGTAGTTTCCATAGCAGTCTTTCATGTATTAACAGGATTCACAGCATTTCTGTTCATTAATTTGTCCACAATATCTTACTGTAACACATTGTTACTTTTTACACACTTATGCGAAATTGCCACAAATTCCATAATGCCTTCAAACCCTATTTAAAGTTTTGCTGCCTGCTTTCTCATTTCTGAACACACAGTACTTAACACTACTAGAATGTGACTTTTGACTGCTTGTTGGTTACAGGGTATCATCTTAACTGTGGCAGGCAGTAACATTTTCAGACTTAATTTTATTATTTTAGAAGACTTGTACTTTGTCTTGCTCCGTTTCTCACTCACAGCATGTATGTTATATATTTCTAACTTTTCAGTCATACCTTTGAACTGAATGTTATTTCACTTGGTCAATGTATGTTTTCACTTTTCCCACTGCTTTCCTTAACAGTCTGCCACTGGGTGATTATTTCTGATCCCAGACACAATTATTTGTCTGATTATAAAATAATAAATTACAAAATCCTCAGCATTTTGCACTGCATTTAAGATAACTCACATATTCATGTATGGATTCTTGGATATCTTGATTTCTGAAGAATATAGCCCTAATAAGTGATTAATATATAGATCACAGTAAGCTTTACGTTTATCTTTCAAGTACAAAAAACATTTAACTGTCTTTCTCTGAAATTAAAAGTACTTTCTAACTTGCAACATGATAGAATATTATACATTAAATGTTTTCTGGTTTGTCAGCAAGGTCAGGATAAACTAAAGATCAAAACACTGAATCCAACTGGGTTAGGCTAGACAGAATTTACATTTCATAGGAACATGTGCATTTACATGAAGGTCTTGATACTCACCCAATAACTATTTCAGAACATGCACCAATAATAGCTAAAATAAACTCACAGGATAATGAAATAAAAATGAGACATTGGCACTTTCCCATCTATCTGTTGAAAAGACAGGAATTTAAGGAATGGGTAGTGGAGATTATTCAGGAGCTGTTGGAGAGGAAAGAAATTTCTTGTGAAATTATAGCTAGGGAATGGGATAAAATTAAGGTGGGGTTTAAAGATTGGGTGGAAATAAATGAAAGGGAGCTATGGTTAAGAAGTAACAAGAATTATTTAAATGGACAAATGTCAAATGTTAAAGTATTGCAGAAAAGGGGGAATCTCACAGAACAAGAAGAGGATCAAATGCAGAATGCTATACAGAAAATAAGGGGTGACCTCGATAATATGAACAAGCTTAGAAAGATTGCTGTTAAGCAACAGGTTTTTTTGATAACACTAGCACAAAAACTTTTAGCACAACTCAGGCAACAGAAAGTAGAAAGGGCTGTTGCTAGACTTAGGGAGCCTATAACAAGGAAGGTATCGAGATCTTGTAGCTGTATTAGAAATATTATTACAAGGCAGAGAAATATGAAAATGAAGAAAAGATACAAATAGAAATCTTTATGGAAGAATTAAATGCACCAAGGTTAGATGTAGATAAGGCTTAATTACGAGGAGGAGATGAGATAAAAATTGCGATGTATAACCAATCTACAGGAAAATCCCCAGGAATAGATGGTATTCCTGTGGAAGTTTGGAAGCTAGGAGGAAAAAATTTATAAAAATCTGGAAGGTTTTGATTAACAGTATCTTAAGAGGAGGAGAAATACCACTGTCCTGGAAGAAAGCAGTGGTAGCTGTAATACCTAAAGAGGATAAAGATCCATCAGATCCAGCTTCATACAGGCCCATTTCAATACTAAACTACGATTATAAAGTGTTCATGTCTATAATGGCTAAAAGAACAACAAATGTAATGTCAAAACTGATAGATATGGATCAGTGTGGATGGGAGGTAAATGTTTCACAACATTAACAGAACACTGATGATCCAGAGGGAGGCAGAATGTAAGAAAATACTATTGTTGTTGATGGGTCTTGATACAGAGAAAGTGTTTGACAGAGAAAACTGGGGCTTTAAGAGAAAAACAATGGAAGCATTTGTATTTCCTGAAAAATTATAAGGTTGATTAGGAGGATATATGAGGGATCCGAGGCAAAAATTAAAGTCAGTGGCTTCCTCTCTGATAATTTCTGCTTGAGCAGAGGAACTAGGCAGGGGTCTCCTCTTTCCCCTTTATTATTTGCATTATATTTAGAGCCACTCACAAAGAAAATAAGGAACTCAGAAATTCAAGAATATAATTGGTATGACAGTCAAGAAAAGCTGGCTTTATTTGCAGATTATATTATTTTATACTTGACAAAACTAGAAAAAGACATTACAGTGTTGTGGAACATTTTAATGTGGTTCATACTTTAATTAAGCTAAAACAAGGGCAGTAGCGGTAGATTATGTACCCACAAATGAACTGGTTTAGGAATAACTATATTTAAGGAGACATGATAAAATGAAGTATTTAGGAGTATGGGTTAAAAATGATTCTAGTGTAGCAGCTAAGGTTTTGTAGGGAGAGACTAAACAAAAGCTAATACAAAAACTGAGAAAATAGAAGCTTTGTTATATGGATATAGATAGTAAGATAGAAGCAGTTAAATATTTTTGGTCCCTTTAGTCTTATACACAGGTCAGGCATATTTTTATGAACCAGAGGATAAGTTGTGGGTAGCAATTTATAAAGAGCTGAAAGACTTTAACTGGGAGGTGAAGACAGCAAGAGTCAAGTGGGAATAAGCTGATTCTTCCAGTAGAATAGGACATATTGGGATTACAGCAAAAAGAGTGTGAAACTTGAATTTTAATATAGTGGCAGCACCAATATATATACACACACACACACAAACACCCCTAACTAATTAATACTCAATTATTGTACAATTACCATATTCCAAGTTACAAGTGGTTGTTTTTGGTGCTGGCCTCTCCTTTTTGAATTTGAGTTGTGTTTTTTGGCTGTTTGCATCAGCCGTACTTGTGAGATTCTCTCTGTAGGCAGATTGTATCCAATTTGAATGGGTATTTCAGGGCTACAGTGTTAAGACTCCTATACATAACACGAGCAGAAAACTATAATTCAAAATGGAAAGGGATGATGATGAAATGGGAAGCTCAAGAAACAAGGAGAGAATGGGATTTTGGATGCAGGCCTTTAAGGAGAATAACAATAATCGTACAGAATATTATATCCATAAAGTAGTAGAAAATAATCTAAGAACTAAACCAACACAGGAATGAAAAAGGAGATTCTGCCAATAGGGATGACTGCACTTAGGGATACAGACAACAGGCACAAGGGGGCTGAAATTTATTGAAGTAAACTGGCAAAGGAACCAAGGTATTGGGAGCAAATAACTAGAGAAGGAAAGATGCTAAGAATTTATTTGGACTGCAGGTTAGAGATTGCCTTCCCTATCAGGGATTGATATCAGAGTATAGGCAAAGCGAAAGAAATAGGGGAGTTCTAAAAGAAAGACCAGTACTGGTAGAGTTTTTAATAGCATCTAGAACAGAAGCTGACATTAAAAAAGGAATAATTAGTACAGCATATAAAATATTGCATGATAACTTTAAGAGTCAAATAGAGGAGGTTAGAAAGGACTGGAAAGATAGATTATATAAGGAATTCACAAAGAAACAATGGGAGGATATATGTATGCCTCTCAAATATGCAACAAAATCTAGAAGATTTAGGATTTTTGCATGGAAATGTTTACATAAATATTTTTATACTCCAAGTAGACTCCAGAGAATTTTTCCTCAGGCAGACAGCACATGTTGGAGGTGTAAAGGGGAAGAAAGAGGTAACTGGGAACACATTTTCTGTGAGTGAGGTGAGTTGGCAGACTTTAAGGATTCCTTGTGGGATGCACTGTCAGAGTTGCTGGGTGGGCAGATTGGTGTGATGAGGGGGATGATTTTTCTGAGCTGTGGTACTGAATCGGAATTGCCTAGACATGGTAAGGCCTTGCTGCATCTAATAATCATGGCTGCCAAAAAAGCAATTACTAGAAAATGGAAATCAAAATCTGAATCAGCTACAGTGGAAGTAGTGAATATACAGTGGATATAAAGTTTACACACCCCAAAAAATGAGACCACAATTAATAATTTCAAAACTTTTCCCACCTTTAATGTGACCTATAACCTGTACAATTCAATTGAAAAACAAACAAATCTGTTAGGGGGAAAAATAAAAAAATGTACAATAAGCTGGTTGCATAAGTGTGCACACCCTTAAACTAATACTTTGTTAAAGCAACTTTTGATTTAATTACAACATTCAGTCTTCTTGGGTACACACCTTCCATCAATTAAATAGAGTATGATTAACCCCAAATAAAGTTAAGCTATCTAGTAGGATTTTCCTGATACTTACTCAGTTGCCTGCTACAGCAAAAGCCATGGTTCCCAGAGAGCATCAAAGGGATCTCGTTGAATGGTATCAGTGAGGAGAAGGGTACAAAAAAATTTCCACACCATTGGATATACCATGGAACATAGTGAAGACAGTCATCAAAAAGTGAAGAAAATATGGGACAACAGTGACATTGCAAAGAACTGGACGTCCTTCCAAAATTGATGAAAAGACAAGATGAAAACTCGTCAGGGAGGCTGCCAAGAGACCTACAACAACACTAAAGGAGCTGCAGGAATTTCTGGCAAGTACTCATTGTGCACTATTTGTGACAACAATCCCTGGGCTATGGGGGAGGGTTGCAAGACGGAAGCTTTTTCTTACACAGAAAAATATCCAGGCCCAGCTTAAATTTGCAAAACAATACATTGTCTCCCAAAAGTATGTTGGAAAATGTGTTATGGTCTGATGAGACAAAGGTTGAACTTTTTTTCCATAATTCCAAAAGATACGTTTGGTGCAAAAACAACAATTCACATCACCAAAAGAACATCATCCCCATGGTGAAGCATGATGGTGGCAGTATCATGCTTTGGGGTTGCTTTTCTTCAGCTGGAACTGGGGCTTTAGTCAAGGTGGAGGGAATTATGAAGAGTTCCAAATACCAGTCACTTTTGGCCCAAAACCTTCAGGTGTCTGCTAGAAAGATGAAGAGGAAGTCTGAAGTAGTTTACTTCGTTTGATCTTCAACCTGTGGGTCTCCAGATCCGCATCGGGTCTGACATGGCCACATTTTCCAGCTATGGCTCAGAGCTCCATGCTCCTCCCCTTACCCATAATGCCCCCTGTCTTCCTTCTCCCCTCACATCTCATTTGCCGCCTGAGAGTGAACAAGCATGGTCGAAGCTCCAGCATGTTTTTTCAGTATTTGTAAGCTTGTATTTTGTCTATTTCAGCTTCCTCTTGACTTTTCCTTTCTCTTGAACTTTTCTGTACCTCCCCGGGGTTCTTCGTTTAGTTAGAAAGAAAAAAAAAATAGTAGGCTTTCTTTTCCTTTCCTTTCCCGTTCTCATTCTCTTTCTCACGTGAGACTGTGTGTGTGTGTGTGTGTGTGTGTGTGTGTGTGTGTGTGTGTGTGTCTGGGCCGGCTGAAGGGATGGCAAATGCACTGAAGCCCGGTTTCAGAAAGTGCACAGGGTGTGGCCAGAAGCTTTCCCCAGCAGATGGCCACACTGCATGGTCTGCTTGGGGGCTGAACACCTCCAGTCCCCCTGTTCTATTTGCGCTGGGTTTAACCCCAGGGCGCTTAAGGACAGGTGGGACAAATTGATCCTTAAGGGCCTGTTGCCCTCTTCTGATGGGACTGTGATCCCCTCTCTTCCCCTGCAGGGAAAGCAGCGGCTGCTGCTCCGTCTTCTTCTTCCCTGGCGTCTGGGACTCACACTCCCGCCACGAGGTCCGGGGAAGGGGATCAGGTTAAAAAGGACCGGCCTCGCAAACAATCCCCTGACTGCTTGTTGCAGGCCAGCCTGCTGCCGAAAGTGAAGCCTGTATCCAGGCCTGTGACTCCTAGGCTCAGGTCCCCTAGGTTTTCACCTGAGCCCAAGAAACAACAGAGCTGGTCTCCCCCCACTGGCACTCTCGTCCGATTTCAGTGGGGTCCTCCTGCTCCACTTGGAGCCTGTCAGAAGTGGAGATGGGCAAGATGATGCAAAGGTTTATCCAGACTCAGATACAGATGGGGGTCTTGCTGGGGCCTTCTCTGTCCAGAGTTGGTCCCTTCCAACCTTTGTTCCATCCTATTACTCCTTCTCTGATCCAACCAGCGGTTTCGGAGTCATTGGATCTGAGGATGATCGGAGTCAAGGGGTCGGCGTAGATAGTACCCTGTACGTCGCCACTGGCTGGTTCCTTGAGTTTGTCGGATTCGATGGGATCAGATCCGAGCTCTCGGATCTGCAGCCTCGGGGTCAGATCCAAGGGGGTGTTGTCTGCTTTGAGCCTGTTGGAGAGGAGCATCCCTTTCGACTTCTTGGCTCCAGCAGGTTCGGCTCCAACTCCCTTGTCGGGGCAAGGGGGAGCGGCTTCCTTTTCTGCCCAGGAGGCATGTTCCCCCTCTGCTTTTGATGTGATGGAGAGGGGTCTCACAAGGTCGAGACCTCAGACCATCTCTTCCTCTGAATCCGTCCAGACCCCCCTGTCTCTGAGTGTGGTTCTGGCCATCTTGCCCTCTCAGGGACAGCCCATGCCCATAATGTCCCAGATAGTTCCGCCTTCGGAGCAGACCATTTGCGAGGCCTCCCCAGACAGTACCCCTGAGGAAGCTCCCCGCAAACATAGGTGTAAAAGGAGGCACTTGAACTCTCTACCAGAGTCGCTCATGGAAGACACAGACTTGGATGAAGGGGAAGGCTCCCCAAGGTCACCCCTCGAGGATGTCTCCTTTAGGCACATCATGGAGCTTTTTCACCAGGGGGGGTGGTCTGCCCCAAAGCCAACCTCGAATGAGTCAGTGTTTCTGGAGACATTTGGCACAGGCCCATCTACCTGTTGGGTGTTACCTCCTGCCGATCCACTTGTGGAACTAATAACATCTAGGGCTTAGAAGGAGCTGGACACCATAGAGCCAACCCCTAAGCATCTGGATAAGGTTCGAAGTCCCCCCTCGGACAAGCTTCATTGGCACAAGGGGTCCCCTGTAGATGCTATGATGGTGGCGGCGGCCACCAAAAAGGAGCTCACTCAGGAGAGCTCCACGGTCCACCCTCCTGACCTAGAGTTGAGAGCGTTGGATCACTTTGGGAAGTGAGTTTATGCTTCAGTGAACTTCTCTGTAAGGGCGCTGAACTATATGGCATACGTTATCTGACTCCAGAGAGATCTTGGTTAAGGAAATCATGGAGTTGACCCCAGGGTCCATGGCGGCAGAGAACAGGAAGATGTTTGTACGAATGGAAACCCTAAAAGCAGTAGCCAACATGTCCATGCGTTTGCTCTCCCATGCCATGAAAGGAGCCGCATGGACTGCGAGGACAGGCATTGCCATCAGGCGTCATGCCTGGCTCTGCTTATGTCAATTCATGGAGCCCTTCAAGGCATCTTTTACCAATGCCCCTTACGACGGTTCCTCCCTATTCAGGAAGACTGTCAGAGAGACTTTGTTCCAGCGCAAGAAGTACGCTTCTCCCCACCTCAAAGGTCCTTTTCCAGGAACCAGTGAAGCCCAAGGAAGATGTGGTTCTGCAAGTCTCAGGCATTTTCCCAGGATGCTCAGGACTCTCCTTTCCCCAGAGGCAGAGGGGGCTTTGACAGACACCACCCTAAAGGCAGAGGGGGTCCTAAGAATTTCGGGTCCCGAGAACCCTACTCAGATCAACCCAGGCTGCAGCCCTGAGGGGTTGCCCGACTGTCATCTCTGGAGGCAGTTGGGGGTCGTTTGTCACTACACCCTTTAGCATGGGCATCCATAACAACAGATCAATGGGTGTTGCGCATCATATCCATAGGATATTCCATTCCAGAAGCCTCCTCCATCCAACAAAGCCCTCCTGGGCATCCCACCCGCACAGCAGGAGGAGGCAGCAGTACAAATAGATTCACTGCTAAGGAAAAGAGTCATCCAACTGGTCCCCCTAGACCAGTCCAGCTCTGGAGTTTATTCCAGATTCTTTTTAGTGCCCAAAAAGGTGGGGGACCTCAGACCAATCTTGAATCTGTCCAAATTGAATCTGCCTTTAACCAAGACAAAATTCTGGATGGTCACAATTCAGTCTATCCTGCCCTATCTGCAGGCCAGAGCCTGGATGTGCTGGATCAATCTCCAGGACGCGTATTATCACATCAAGATGGACAGGCACTCCCATAGGTTCCTTCACTTCTGGCTGGGAGCCAATCATTATCAATTTCAAGCCCTTCCCTTTGGTCTCACCACAGCCCCCCCGGGTGTTCACCAAGGTAATGGTGGTAGTAGCGGCTCACCTGAGGCTTCAGGGTATTCAGGTCTTTCCGTACCTGGACGATTGACTCTTTACTGCCCCTTCAGAGCATCTACTTTGTCAGGCCAGGGATTCCTTCCTTCGGCTAGCCAACAAGTTGGGCATCACAATCAACATGAACAAATCTGCTCTACTCCCGGTTCAGGTTTTGGATTTCATCGGGCACGGCTGGACACATTATAAACAAGGGTGCTCTTTATGTTAGACAGGATACACAGTCTGAGGTTACATGTCTTGCACCTTCTTCAGACCCATTTAATGACAGCCGAGGCAGTGTTAAGAACACTGGGGTCTATGGCAGCCATGATCAATAATTTTCCAATGGCGAGCCTTCATATGAGAGTGTTGCAGTGGACGCCTGTGGTTCAGTGGTCCCTGTTAGATTTAACCTTGTCCATTCTGGTGAGAATCTCAAGAGTGTGCAGGGACTCCCTTTGGTGGTAGATTCAGTCCCCAGATCCCCTCAAGGGATGCCTGTTCCAACCTGCCTTTCCCAAGACCACGTTGACCACGGACGCCTCCCTACTCGGGTGGGGGGTGCATTTCCCAGGATGGACAGTCCAAGGTACGTGGTCCCCTTCCGAGACCTATCTGCACATCAGTGTTCTAGAGATAAGAGCAGTTCTCCTTGCACTGCAGGCCCTTCATGCTCATCTTCCTCTAGGAACAATTGCACTTCAGACGGACAATATGTCAGTGGTGTGGTATATCAACAGACAAGGGGGAACCAGATCTTATCCCTTGTGTTAAGAAACCATGAGAGTGTGGGAATGGGCGATCTCCACCAGCCATTTTCTGGTGGTAACACACATTCCGGGATGGTCCAACATTCTAGTGGACAGGCTCAGCAGATGTATCCTGATGACTTATGAGTGGTCTCTGAATCCTTCAGTAGCAGAACAGATTTTTCTAGAGTGGGGTCATCCTTGCCGTGATCTCTTAGCATCTCCTTCCAACACGAAATGCAGTGAGTTTTTCGCTCTGAACTCCCTGCGAGGGGAAACTCCCCAGACACATTCTCATTCATGCTTGGCTTCTCGGTCTTCTTTATGCATATCCTCCTCTTCCCCTGATGTCGAAGTTTCTGCGAAAAGCCCAAAGGCTGGGAAGCACTGTGATCCTCATCACCCCATTCTGGCCTCGACAGGTTTGGTTTCCCTTACTCAGGTCTCATCTAGTTCCACCATGGACTTTGGACCCAGTTCCGGATCTTCTCTGTCATCCCTCGGGGATCGCACACCCAGACCTGGACAGTCTGAAGCTCACTACTTGGCTGCTCTAGTTCCCATGATTATTAGGACTCCCAGTTTGTCATCCCCTGTTAAGTCTATTCTGGTAGTGGCTCACAAGTCTTCTACCAGAAAAGTGTATCGTAGTAAATGGAAACATTTCTCAATATGGGCCACTTAGCAGTCCCTGGACCCTATTACCACACCTCTTTCTCCATTGCGTACATTGGCTTCCTCTAAACTTTGTAAGACCCTTCTTAAAGGTGCTTTTCTTCTTAGACCTCCGGTAATGGATCCTATCCCACCTTGGGACCTTACCTTACTGTTGCAAGCATTGTTTTTTTCCCCCACTTGAGCCTGCGGCTTCAGTGGATTTGCAATTTCTGACCTGGAAAACTGCCTTCTTGGTCGCCATCACTTCCGCCAGAAGGGTGTCAGAGCTTCAGGCTCTTTCAGTTAAAATGCCCTACATGGTTTTTCATAAAGATAGGGTGTCGCTACGCACTAACCTGTCTTTCCTCCCTAAGGTAGCTTCGGAAGCCAATATTAATCAGACCATTAACTTGCCAGTCTTTTTTCCTAACTACCAGAACAAACCAGAACAAAGGGGAATGTAGGTTACATTTATTGGATGTGCATAGACAGTTGAGATTTTACTTACACATGACTAAACCCTTCCGCAAATCTGATCAGCTTTTTGTGTCTTATGCCAAACCTTTCTTCAGTAAACCAGTTTTGAAAAAGTGACAGTTGCACGCTGGATTTCACAATGCATTGGCCGAGCCTATTTGGAGAGAGGTCTGTTTCTGCCAGGGAAAGTGAAAGCTCATTCAACCTGATATATGGCTATGTCAGTGGCCTTTTGGTCCAGGGTATCTTTGGATGATATTTATTCAGCTGCCACTTGGGCCTCATTTCATACCTTTATTTTGCATTATAAATTAGACATTGTCTCTAGGAGTAGAGCATCCTTTGGCTCTGTGGTGCTCCGGAACATCCTTCCATGAGGGCCACCCAAGAGTTTGGTAGCTGGGGACTCTGTCCCACAGGTTGAAAATCAAATGAAGTAAACTACTTCAGATAAAGAAGTTATGTTCTCACCATAACATTCCATCTTAGTAGTTATACTTCATTTGTCTTCAACCACCCCCCCTTCCCCCTAACCTTATCATTCAGATTATGATATGTTTTCTTATCAGATGGTTATTGTTGAGATCCTTGGTTCTGTCCAGGCTAAGGGTGTTTCCTATTACTTATCCTGGTGATAAGGTGTCATTGGGTCAGATGTGTGATACATGTTAGGCAGCAAACTCAATCTGAGGGGAGAAGGGAGACAGGGGGCATTATGGGTAAGGGGTGGAGCATGGACCTCGGAGGCATAGCTGGAAAATGCGGCCATGTCAGATCCGATGCAGATCCAAAGACCCACAGGTTGAAGACAAATGAAGTATAACTACTCAGATGGAATGTTATGGTGAGTACATAACTTCTTTTTTTACTTTTCAACGCGACAGTGACCCCAAGCATACATCCAAATCAATGAAAGAATGGCTTCACCAGAAGAAAATTAAAGTTTTGGAATGGCCCAGCCAGAGCCCAGACCTAAATACAATAGAAAATCTGTGGGGTGACCTGAAGAGGCTGTGCCCAAGAGATACCCTTGCAATCTGACAGATTTGGAGCGCTTTTGCAAGGAAGAGTAGGTAAATATTGCCAAGTCAAGATGTGCCATGCTGATAGACTCCTACCCAAGAAGACTGAATGCTGTAATTAAATCAAAAGGTGCTTCAAGAAAGTATTAGTTTAAGGGTGTGCACACTTATGCAACCAGCTTATTGTACGTTTTTTATTTTTTATATTTTATCCCCAAACAGATTTGTTTGTTTTTCAATTGAATTATACAGGTTATAGGGTACATTAAAGGCGGGAAAGGTTTTGAAATGATTTATTGTGGTCATTTTTTTATATTACAAAAACCTGGCATTTTAACAGGTGTGTGTAAACTTTTTTATATCCACTGTAGTAACAGAGATAAAACAACTGGAATTGAGATCTTTAGAAAAGGGTAGGAGCTAACTACATTGGTAAAATGGGAATTGTGGGAACAGTACATACAAGGGAGACGTTCAAAAGGTGGCAGGACTTAAATGAGCTATGTAATGTTTGAGTGAGAAATATTGGGTAGATTATAAGTGATGTATAATGTCTGCAATTGGGAGTGTGTTAGCATGGTTTGTGATGCAAAATGTTTGCAACTAGGATTGTGTTGGTGTGGTTTGTTTTCATTTATATAAATGGATGATTGCCTATGTAGTATATGATGGTTTAATAAAGATGTTTCTTGTTTTAAAAAAAGGCATTAATTGAATAATTTATGTAATATCGCTTAGGATATATAGCAATATATATGAAGTATAAAAAGAAGTTATGTACTCACCATAACGTTCCATGTGAGTTCTTCATCTCGCCTTCATTCTGTACTGATGGGTTCAGAGCCGATCCTCAGCTCCGACTCGGCCAACTGCAAAAGCTCAAGGTCTTCAACCAGCTCGAGGTCAGCTCCCTATCCCATGATGCACCCCGATCTTCCCTCAGATCTTGTTTGCTGTCTGACTACTGTAGTATAAATATGCCACTCAGAGAGTTGGATAAGAGACAAAGCACCCTATACGGACCTCAAGTAGACTGGATGGGGGCTGGAGGGTGAGACGTAAAAATGAAGGTGAGATGAACAACTCACATGGAACGTTATGGTGAGTACATAACTTCTTTATGTGAAGTTGTTCTATCTCGCTGTTCATTCTTTACTGATGGGTAGCGTCCCAAGCACCATATTCTTGGGTGATTCACGGGAGAATATTCCTCAGAACTGTGGAACCAAAGGAGGTCTTGTTCCTGGAGGCCTTGTCTACTTTGTAATGAGTGATAAAGGTGTGAGATGTTGACCAGGTAGCTGCTGCACAAATAGAGTCTAATGGTAACCTTGCAGAAAAGGCTAATGAGGTTGAAATAGCTCTAGTAGTGTGGGCCCTTACTTTTTGTTGCAAGGGGGCATTTTGTGAATTATAAATGAAGGAAATGCAATCTGACAGCCATCTTGACAAGGTTACTTTTGTCAGTGGGGCACCCTTTGACTCTGAAAAGGAAACAAAGAGTCGATCCGTTGACTTGAATTGTTTTGTTCTGTCTAGGCAAAATCAGAGTTGTCTATGAACATCAAGTTTGTGCAGCATGTATTCCATCCTATTTGTGTATTGGGGAAAGAAAACTGGCAACTCAATAGATTGGTTAAGATTTATCTCTGAACAAACTTTTGGTAAGAAGGATGGATTAGTTCTGAGCGAAACTATATCATTATGGAAAATCAGATAAGGAGGTTTGATGGTTAAGGCTTGCAGCTCAGAAATCCTCCGAGCAGAAGTAATGCCTATCAGAAAAATAGTCTTCCATGAAAGGAATTTCAAAGAACAGGGCAAGGCTGGTTTGAAAGGAGGTAGTATGATTCTGGACAGAACAAAATTTAAATTCCATGGCATGACTGGAGCTCTGACTGGTGGCCTCAAATGAATGGCACCTTTAGGAAAGGCTTTAGGAAGTTGATGCGACATGACATTGGACTCTTGGAAACCAAGATGAAAGTTTGAAATCACTGCTAATTGAACTCTAATGGTAGCTGCAGCCGTTCCTTCATTGAAAAGTTTAGTTAGAAATTCCAATATAGATGGGTCGGAGCTAGATAAGGATCAACATAATTCTGAGAGGCCCATAAAGAAAATCTCTTCCATTTGCTAAGATATAACTTTCTGGTAGATGATTTATGAGATAATGTTATAATATGTTGGGCCTCAGTTGAGGGGTTGTAAATCCTGGCTATTGTGGGAATTGGAGCAGCCAACCTGTCAGTTTGAGGGAATGAAGGGAAGGATGAAGAGCCCCCGATGAATGGGTCAACAGATCTGGAACTGGGTCCAGGATCCAGGGTTCTTCCAAAAGATGAGGCTGGAAGAAGGGAAACCAGATTTGCCGACGCCAGTAAGGGGTTATTAGTATCATGGTCCTTCTCAGTAGTTTTGCATTCTGTAATACCTTGGGAATCAGAGGGAAGGGGAAAATGCATAAAGGAGACCCGGGGCCAAGTGTGCACCAGTGCATCCCTTGGGGCTTCCCCCAGCTGGGGAATTAGGGTAAAGTAGCTCCTGCATTTCGTGTTTGTTGGGGTTGCAAAAAGATCGCAGCAAGGCTGGCCCCACCTGCGGAAAATCCTTTCTGCTACCTGTTGCTTTAGGGACCACTCGTGAGGCAGTAAGATTGCCCTGCTCAGCTTGTCTGCTATCACATTGGATTTCCCTGGGATGTGCATTGCTAACAGCACTGGGAGGAGATTGCTCACTGCCATACTCTCATGGCCTCTCGACACAGGGGGTAAGATTTGGTTCCTCCTTGTTTGTTGATGTACCAGACCACTGACATGTTGTCTGTCTGAATTGCAATTGTTTCCAGACGTAGACAGTCTTGAAAGGACTGCACCGCTAGAAGTACCTCTCCCATCTCCAGGACATTTATATGCAGATGAGCCTCGTGTTTCTTCCACATGCCTTGGGCTGTTCTTCCCTGAAAATGCCCCACCCAATCAAGGAAGCGTCCGTGGTCACTGTGGCTATGGGATTGGGTAGAACAAATGGACGTCCCTGAGATACATGTTGAGATGTCAGCCACCATTGAAGGTCCTTCTTGCACGCATTCATTATGACAATTTGATGTGACATTGAAAGTTCCTGAAAAGACATTCGAGCAAGGGGAATGACAATGATTGTTGCCGCCATCGATCCTAGTAATTTGAGTACCATTGAGACTGGGGGCTTTTTTTCTCAGAAGCAGGTCTGATACTTGTTCTCGTAAGAGAGAAATTCTTTCTGGAGGCAGACTTAATGTCATTGAAACTGTGTCTAGTTTTGCTCCTATGAAGATGGTCTGTTGCTATGACGATAAGGCAGATTTTTCTGAGTTGATGGTAATCCCCAATTGATTGCATAGGTGTAAGGTTGTGTCCCCCACATGAAGAAGGTGATGCTTGGTGGTGGCTATGAGGAGCCAGTAGTCTAGATATGCAAACACCTGGAATCCCAACCATCTCAGATGAGCGGAGACTACTGCCATACATTTGGTGAACACTCTGGGGTCTGTAGTGAGACCAAACGGCAGAGCACGAAATTGATAATGGCTGGCTCCCAGCCAGAAGTGTAGATGATCCCTGGATGGTGTGTCCATCTTTATGTGGTAGTACGCATCCTGAAGATCTATAGAGCACATCCGATTGTCTTTCCCCAGAAATGGAAGTATCGACTGAAGCGTGACCATCCAGAACTTCATCTTTTTAACTAACTTGTTTAGTCTGCTTAGGTCTAGAATAGATCTCCAGTCCCCTGTTTCCTTGAGAACTAAAAAGAACCTTTAGTAAGTTCTGGATCCTCTCTGGTCTGCTGGGACTGGCTGGATGACACTTTTTGTCCAGCAACTTTTGGACCTCTAAGGCTGCTTGGTCCCTGTGACTGGGTGAAACGTCTGGGATTTTCTTTATTAGAGGGGGTGGAGTGTCAAAGGGAATAGTGTATTCTCTGGATATTTTGCTTTGTACTCAGCTGTCTTTTGTTATTTTTAGCCAGGCGTCTACGTACCAAGATAGGCATCCCCGACTGCCTCCAGAGATGAACAGTCGGGCCTCCTCTCAGGAGCGCTGATAGGGCTTGCCAAAGAACTGCTCGATGTCGCCCTGGTTCTGCAGACCCCCCCCCCCCTGACGCGTGGGCGATGTCTTCCATTATTACCCCTTCCTCTGCCTCTAGAGGGGGTGTCATCATGAGTGTTTTGGAAAGATCCTCGAGACTTACGGAACCATATCTTTCCACCTCCCCCCTTTGGGGTAAGGTCTGTTCAGGGTAGAAAAACATACTCCAATGGCAGACAAGGTCTTTCCATCTTTTTAACTCCTAGTAAGAGTTTCCTTTACCTTAGGTCCGAAAAGTGATGAAACATCAAAGGGGGTGTTTATGAATGAAGACTTAAAGGGTTCCACAAAGGAACATAAGCACATCCAGGAATGTCTCCTGAGAGTGATTCCTGTATCCACTGCCCTGCTCATACCATCAGCTGCATAAGACAACAGGCGCATGGAAGAGTTCCCCATCGAATTAAGAGTGGAGAGCTGGGAAGTTACCTTGTCTGAAACTCCCACAGCTACTGAACCCTGTAGGGTGTCTCCTAGCTCATTCAGGAGATCTCTTTGTAACCTAGTAAAATGTGTGAGGTAGTTCAGCGATTGAAGAACGAAGGCCGCTGAACTGAACATATGCTTCCAGTATCTGTCCATAATCCTAGATTCCCTTGTAGGAGGATGAACAGATGAAGATGTTTCTGATAATTCCTTCTTGGTGGCTGCTGCCACCACCATAGCATCAACAGGTACTCCTTTAGTAAGGTAAAGTCTGTCTTGGGGGCTAGTAATAAATTTGTTAGGCCTCATGGGGACAGGCTCCATGGTGTCTGGGGACTCCCACGCCCTTCTAGTGAGTAATTACAGTAACTCATCGAAGGGTGGAGACACCCAAGAGGTGGAAGGTTGAGACCCAAAAGCCTTCAGGAGAACTGACTCATCATCAGAATGGTTAAGGGATTTCCAGCCACTCCTCTGTTTAAGAATCTATAAGATATCTGCAAAGGAGATATCTTCTGAGGGGGGACCGTGGGAACGCTTCTGACTCATCCAAGTCAGTATCCAAAGTGACTGACTCCTGTGGGGAGTCCAAATGCTTCCTCTTGCAGAGTCTCTTCCTAAGCACTTCTTCAGTGGGGGCTTCTGGAGAGGTCTCGGAAGAACATGGCTCACCCAATGGACCTTCCTGAGGATCAGGATCTCTATGCTTCAATGGAGCATGTGATGAAGAGGCAGACATCGGTGCTTTCAGGGAGGGAGCTGCTCAAACTGATGTTGTGGTAGTCTGGGTGGACAAAGCCCTCCTCATAGCTTTGAAGGTCCCTCGGTCCCGATGAGAAGAACCGATGCAAATAGTCTGCGCCAGTACAGAGGGCTCCAAGCCAGAGGTCGGGGCCAAACTCACTCAAGCCAAAGCCCCAAGAGGTAAAGTCGGCACCAAGTCTGTCCTACTGTCCTCCCCAGACCCGACCGGTGAGTGTCAGCCCCGAGATTCCTCAGTCGGCGCTGAAGGAATCAGGGCAGTTCGGGCTGGAAAACCTATAGAATGTGTTGGACCCGAAGGGTCCATAATCATAATTTCTGCATTCTCCAGCTCCGAAACATCCAGTGGAGGAGGAACAGAAGGTGTAGGAGGAACTAAGTTTAGCTCCAAATGGGTTGGTGTGATAAAATTTTTGCTAGCATCAGTATCTGTAGGAGCTTCTTCACCACACGGTCCACATCCAAATCAGACAGTCTACTAGAGGCCCATGAGGAATGTGACGAAGCCACAGACTGCAGTGTAGGGGACTTTAAGGTAGGAGATACCAGCTCCAAGGTCGGGGACTGTCTCCTAACCGTAAAGACAGTCGGTTCTGAAGGCTGTGAAACCGATGACGCTTTACTAGAAGCTGACTTTGATGTAGATAGAGATTTTGTCGGTTCCATCTTCTTGAGTGTCTGACTTATCAAACGATTCTTGAAAGGAGGATTTAAGCAGACCTTTGTCCATTAACTTTCTCTTTCTTTCATGCAACACTCTTGAGCTGAAGGAGTGGCATATAGAACAGCTTTCTTGCAGGTGAACCTCACCTAAGCAGTAAACACATTCAGTATGTCCATCAGTTATGGACATCTTTTGCCCACATCTAGGGCATTTTTTGAAGCCAGACTTGGCTTCTTCTTTCTCCTGCTGAGACATCTTCAACAACCCAATAACAGCAATGAAGATTCACACAACAAACTGTTCAAGCCTTGTAAAAAGAAAGGCTTTAAAAGGTAAGTTCACACTGAAATTATTTATACGCCCTGTGTAAAAAGAAGGGCTACAATTGCACTATAACACACACACACAGTATACTAACACTAATAATCAAGGAGAAAAAAAGGCCTAAAAACACAGCCACTAACTTTACTATGAAAGAAGTAAAGTTAACTATACGCCTTATAAAAAGAAGGGCTAAATAACAAACTCCGATCGGATAAAGAAAGAAAGACTCTGTGCCCTGTGAAAAAAAGGGCTATAAACTATAAAACACACTATACTGTGCTAGAAGTTATAAAATAACTATACACCCTATAAAAAGGAAGGGCTAAACAACACACTCTTATCTAAGGAAATTAAGAGAAAGGGCCTAAAAACACGGCCACGAATTTCTCTGTGATTAAGCTAATTTAAGAGAGATAGGGAGAAGAGAAGGCCTAACAAAAAACGGCCTTAAAGACTAACAATCTAATCTAAATATTCAAAGATCTAACTACAAGAACCAGCTACACACTCCAACTACTACATAAATGGCGAAATGGTTAAATTTTAGCTAAAATAACAGCTATAATATGAAAAGAAGAAAGTTATTCACTGGCCAGAGCTGGTGAATGTTCGATCAAGTTGCAGTGGCAAATGAGATCTGGGAAGATCAGGGTGCATCATGGGATAGGGAGTTGGCATTGAGCTGGTTGAAGACCTTGAACTTTTGCAGTTGGCCTCGGTTCCGGAACCCATCAGTAAAGAATAAACAGCGAGATAGAACTTCACATTGTTTGTTATGTTAATATAGTTTGATTTCTTTTATATGAATGTAAATTTGCCTGTGTCACAAGTGATAATTCAGTAAAAAGCACTGAATCCACAGCTTTCTGTTTAGATATAAAGCTGTTGATAGTTGTAGGGAAGTCATTTAAAGCCCAAATTAAAAAAAAAAAAAAATGAAGAACACTCTGATGGACCACTGGTACAAAAGTAAAATATGTTTAAAATAAAAAGAAAAATGTAACTGTAAATAAATATTTTTTCAGTAAGTGTTTGAGAAAATGTGGAAACAAACTTTAAACAAGTTTCCTTTGAATTTTAAAGAGTTTTACATGGCTCCAAAAATATGCACATGAGAGATGGCATGGAGACAGTCTACTACAGATCAGAACAAAAGTACAGCCTATCTGGCAAGCAGAGTAAAATAATGCTGTCAAAAATAGTTTATGATTTCACATTGTTATAGCATGCACTGCATTCTGTAACTGTGTTGTATTTGTAACTCACAGAAAGACCAAAAAGAAGAGGCATCCACATGGAGGTATCTTGACACCATCACAGTTTATGATAGACTGCACGGACTTAGCAATGTCACAAAAGACACAGATCCCAATATAATAAGTTTCCTTAAAGAAGTTAGCTGTTAATTAGTATGACTTCATAATTTCCACCAGGACAAGCTGTATAGAAAATGGATGAATGGTCATTCTTTTCCTTCAGATGAGTGCAAGTGACAATATTGATTAACTATAATAATGCATTCCTAGTGGGTTTGCCAGTTCAGTGCATGTCTTTAACAATTTCATAGATTCCTAGATTGCTACTAGGCTAACAGTTGCGGGGGGGCACTTTCTAAGCCTAGCCAAGTTTTCCTAAAAGAATAATAATGTCCTGTATCCAAATAGGACATTGAGGGCCAGGAATTTATAAGCTTCCTCTGTCCATAAGGGGCTTGTGTGCCAGGCCTGATGTAAATTTTCTATTCCCATTTCAATGGTCTTGGTTGCATTTAAAATGGGTAATAGATGAACTCAGCTACACATGGATGGGAAGCGTGTTTCACAGGAGGGGCAGTCTCTGGGACACATATCGCTCTCTTTGGCATGTTCTATTTAAGTGACATACAAAATTCAGGTCCCAAGACTTTGTATTTTTGGTACTGTTTGACTTACAAATATGCAGGAGATTCATAAGTGTGGTGTTTGCAGATGTTACGTAAGCCAGGCATAGATCACCTATCAGCAATCTATAGGAAACTGAGTTGAAGGAAAGGGCTTTAAGGCACTCTGCATAAGGTAGGTTTGTTATGCTTTGTATTCTGTTTGTAAGGAAACTCTGATGTCACTGTAGTTACTGCATATGCCTGGTCAGGTACATACTGAAGAGAGCATTGTAGTCTATGATTAGTCTGATAAGGGCAGACTATAGTAGGATAATGACCTCTTTGGACCTAGATGTCATGCCCTTATAAACTGAGCAACCTGTGGCCATATGGTGGTCGAAGGTAAGACTACCCTCTACATGCATACCCAGATCCCTGACCTTTGGGTCGATCTTAGGGGTGTATTATTAACATGGTAACTATTTCAAGATGGTTAGTTTTAACACCATGGCTTTGGCACCATTTGTTAGACATAGGTCGTCTTGAAGAATGTTATCTGTAGGGGAGTTGATGATAAACACAAGCTTACAATGATCTACAAACTTAGACAGCCATAAACCTTAATTGTTTGCTTCCACTTCAGAGAAATAGATGCTAAAAAGGAGCGGATGTTATCAGGGCCCTTCAGTGCAGTGTTTTTGGCCTTGGAAAGTGCATTGATGACCTGTTCCATTGTAATGATTGGGGGGATTGTGGTATGTGGTATTTCCTTTTGACTATCAAAGGGAGAGTGGGGGGAATAATTTGAGCTGAACCTGTCAGCCGTAAGGTTGGCAATGGCAATGGCCTCTGGTTCAGTGTGGGTGATGTCATTCACAATAAGTTCTCTGCATTGTTGCATATTTCCTTTGTGGTTATGGACATAGCTGTAGAAAGTTTTGTGGCTGTCCTTTGCTTGAGAAGCTATTTTTTTATTCAAATGTAGCCTTTCAATTTGGCTATCCAAAGAGAGTAAAATGCTAATGCAGGATAGGAAAAAAGCATAGAAAAAAATGGCAAAAATATAAAATGCCTCAATATCTTAAAAAATTTAAAATGATTCAGAATTGTACTAAAAACAAATAAATGAAGACAAAAACTGTATTGTAATAACTTTCAGAATAATACTAAACATAACCCTAAAAATTTTTAGACATCCATTACAGAAATCTTACATCCCAGCCAAAAATTCAGCCCAAACCCCTCTCCTGATAACTCAACACTCGAAACTGCAATACAGTTCAACTCTTATTTTATAGATGGTATAACATCTCTAACCAAAGATTCCTCAGCATCTAATCCCAACCATGCCTAACAGCCACATATCACCACATCCACTTTCACCTTCAAGCCTATGCCCACATCCTATATAAAAGTACTCTTAAACTTAAACCATGGTCTTCTTCAGCTAATGACCTTCCAAGTGAGTACCTATAAATAGCAGCTGAAAGCATTGTCTATCCTGTCTCAATCATTATAAATCAGTCCAGGAATCCCATGTACCCTCCCTCTGGAAAAAGTCACACATTAACCCTCTGCACAAATAAGATAATTCAACAGACATGAATAACTTCAGACCTATAACAACCTTATCTCCCCTCACCAAAATACTTGAAAAATTAAGTCTTCAATACAGTTTGTTAGAGCAAACTTCTACTTCAAATTCCCTGTCTAGGTCTCTCTCAGCCTGCCCTTCTGTGGTTCAAAAGCTACCTGTCCAATAGGTATCAGTCGGTAAAATAGCACTCCATGCTCTGTCCTTACTTCCCAGGCACCACTGGTATACCACAAGGCTCTATCCTTGGTCCCCTCCTCTTTAACATTTTCACCAACACCCTCTATACATCCATGCAACAGGCTACCCAAATACAATATGCAGATGATTCCACTCTCATTTGCACATCTGACAACATGGTACACCTCCAAGAAATTACTCAGGAAGCTTTAATAGCCACTGAAACATGGCTTTGTAACTCACAACTCATGCTCAACCCAAAAAGACCAAACTACTACTTTTTCTCCAAACCCTCTCTCATGAAAAAATAAAATTTTAAGTCCTTTCTCTTGATAATACAACCATTGAAGTCACTTCTCATAGGAAATTATTAGGGGTGATAGTGGTTGATAAGCTTTCATTTGACCTGCACTTACAAAATTGCATAAGAAAAACTCATCAAAAACAAGGGGAGCTTTACAGAGCCAAAACCTTTCTCATCAACGCAACTAAAACTACACTTGCCACTACTTATCTCTTCCCCACACCTCTTCATGGTGCTCCCAGCCTTACTAACCTGAACGCTTCACAAAAATTAAATCTTCAGCAATGCTATAACAAAGTTGCTAAATTTGCAGCAAATACCCCTTTCAGAATCCACCGCTATATAGCACTAAAAAACCTAAATTGGTTAGAACTGCCTCATCAACTAACATATACACAGCTGCTTACCACCTTTAAAATTATCCAGCATCTATCTGCCTGTCCAGCACTAAAAAACATTCTACACAAATATGTTCCTAGTTGGTCACTGCAATCCAGTGACCAAAAACTCCTGCCTGTCTATAAACCTATCACATCTGTTGGGCATTGTCTGTACTTGTACAGAGTTCCTAAGGCCTGGAACTCCTTACCTGTATCCATCAGGTCAGTACCCTCCTTCCCATCTTTCAAAACCACTCTGAAAGACTTCCTAGCTAAAATCTGGCTCTGTTCTGGCCCCAAACCAGGATAAACTATATCCCTAAATGTGAACAAGTAGCCTTTCATTCCTTATACCTCCTTGCTCTCTTTTCACTTACTTCCGTCAAATTTTCTCCCTTGGATTTCTGTCTAAATATATCATAAGCCTGTTTTTCACTCACTTCATATTGCAATTCATGTTTGTATTAGACTAACGTACCTTTAATTTCTCTACAAACTGTCTAAAATTTCTGTAAATATTAAATGATTGTCATATAACTTGTATTGATTCTTAACTGATGTTTTTATATTGTCATTAATTTGTTATAATTAAACTGTAGATGTTTTTGTTGTATTTTTGAAGACTGTAAAATTGTTCATAAAATGTTTTGTAATAACTGGAGCTGTAAAATAATTGTTCTTAAAATGTTTTGTAATAATTGGAGCTTTTCTCCCTTGGCCTCTGCTGAAAATGGGCTTCTATCAGTTCAGATTTTCCCAGTAATCAGATGTCAGTCAATAAATAAATAACCCTCTTAGCTGCTTGTTTAGATTGATTGGGGGACTTTTAGCATGTTGGGCTTTGTTACTCCAATGCTTGGTCAATGTTTTTTTTTCTTTTGTTGTATAACCAATTGATATGATTCCACCAGGGTGGCTTTTCTTTTGAGTTCATCTTATTCTTAATGCAAGTGGGCACAGCTTGTTCTATACAACTATCAATATGGCTGTACATGGATTTTGTAAATAGCTTGGCATATCCTATGGTGTTTACTGGGTTTGAGGGTGCTTGGAATTCAGCCCAGGTGGCATTTAGTAGAAAGAGGTTAGACTTCGAATAGTTCCTAAAGGTTTTTGGTTTCGTTAGGTCCCCGGATTTAATTTTTATTTCAAGCAATACTCCCTTATGGTCAGATCTGACAAGTGAGGACATTACATTAGGTGAGGAACATCACTCCTCCAGCTTATGGCTTTATCGATACTAAAACTGTGACCTTAGTTTCATAGTTTAGGATGTTTGTGTATCAGTCAATAAGGCCATTCATAAAACATTTTCCTGATGAGTAGAATAGGCTAAATCACCAATTCATATATCCAAAGATTTTGAATACATTAAGACCTTGTAATTCCAAATGGCATTTATGCATCGACTTACTAAGCTAGCAAGGCAATACAATCAGAAAACTTTACCATGGAACCTAGGATTTTCATTCAGTATTCCCTTCTACAAATGCTGGGTAGTAAATAAATCATTTCCAGGTGTCAGTTCTGAATATTCTCCAGTATGCAAGGAAAGCCTGCACATTTCCACTAACACAAAGAATGAATTTTTTTATCAGTATATGGCCTGTTCGGGGCATGCAACGGAGAGCTTTAAAAGAGGACAGAGAAGGTGTGCAGCATGGTATTTTTTCTATCTACAAATGGCATTTCTAGATTATTTGTGCATTTTAACTGACATATGTAAGGTGTACCATTGCATCCGATTAGGTCCTGCCTTGCTTCCTCTTCACTTACAGAGAACTTTCTGAGTGGGGATTCTGGACCATAAAAATTGGGAGTTTACAATCCAGAATGCATTAGGGAAATACATAATTCATGGCATATTTACTTAGAGACATCCTTTCAAATGTTCAGGACTATTATAAAAATGTTTTTGTGTGTATCGTGCAACTCTGACATAGTAACCAGCCACAAGGAAGACAAGGTTTTATAAAAGCTAAAAGGTATGTTTGCTGTTATGAAATTTCATTCATTTTGTGATACCTACTTTATCCTGTTTAAGTCAGTGGGGGAGCAGGTTCGTGTCCTAGAAGGCAACAGAGAACAGAAAAATAATCCTCCTTTTTTTTTTGTCTGTTCCTTCAGTGGCGGCTGGTGACTTCAAATTAAAGGGGGGCTGCAGGAGACAGCTGAATGGGTGGGGCCAATGTGAAGGGGTGTGACCAACTAGAAAGGGGTGGAGCTATGCTCAAAACCACAACAACTGGAGCTTTAAATAAGCTGCCCTGGGTGCCAAACCGTCATTACGAGAGTCCAATCAAGACAAAATGAAGTGTAGAAAAAAAATATTTCAACATATTGGCTACATGACAACTTACTTAATATCTAGATGGAAACACAAAGGTTGTGAGGCATGAAAAAATAAATTGCGTTTTAAATACATTACTGGAATGCCAGTCAAATTCAAGTATAAAATAAAACAAGCAGCACTCAGCTCAAACCACTTCTCCTTGCACTGCAGTTCTAATTATAATTTATATTCAGCTTTATAAAATTACCAAGTAACATGCTGAAAGTAGCAATATCTGTGATACCCCCACTTGTAAAATGTTTCTTATCCAAAAAAGACCTGCTGCCTGAAAACAACTATCTACTTGGTTCATGGGGAACACATGATCAAAGTAAAAAAATGAACAGCAAACAAGAAACAAGCTCAAGATAAATTGCTTAAAGGATTACTGCACAAGTTATGGATCACACATGATAGATTGGCATTCTGTTTAGTTTATGGGTAAAGCCTGCAAAGATAACTGCAAGTCTCCAACAAATGTAATGAGCTTCTGAAAATACTGTAATCCTGTCCTTTACTTCAAATACTGTCATATGCATTTCAATACCTAAGGCATATACGTTATCTAGTTATGTAAATATTCTCTGCATGGCAACAATGAAAAGGCTTTCAATGTTGGTAATTCTTTAACAGTATGCTTATTAAAGCTTACTTGCATCTTACAATCTCCGACAAGCTTACCTGATGGTCAATAAAGCATTGCTACTTTAATACAGAGCAACAGGGCACTGCAACAGCATGCATTTTCTGAATAATAAGAAATATAAATCAACAGTATAAAAATATGACAGAAAACCAGAACATTATGCAAAATCAAGGACAGATGAAAAACCACGGTCGTACTTGTGGTCTACCTTGGATGGGGGGAATACTCTGCACACTTACACTGCATAACTGCTCCTTGCCTTGCCATGACACATCCAGAGCCACTACAATGGGGAGTGGGATGCAACAAGTAGGTCACAGTTTGAAATGTCTCTGGCCGACAGTGATGGCTCGGACACTCATATCTCTCAACCTCAGAGCAAGAAATCTGGACAAAGCCATACATAGAAGTGGGACACAGGCCCAAAAATAAAAACAATGTTTAAATATTGCTCTTATAAACTTAGAAAGATAATAGAATAGTAGTAGGTCTTGCATTAGTATGAATTTTTGAAGGTATGAAATCTGAAACTCAAATGTCTGCCATTATTTTCTAACTTCAGTCTTTAATGGTTTTCCATTAATTTGCCAGAAAACCACAATTTTATGAAAAACAGACCAAAAATGTTATGCAAAAATATAAAATTGCCACACAATACAGCTGGGAACCTATCAAAGAAAGGACACCTTTTTAAAATTAGTACTTAACTTGAGCAGCTGACAAAATAAGATCATCTATATGCATTTCTGAAATAAAAGTAATCTATAACTCTGATCATTACAGTTATTTATAATTGTAAACCCTTCACGTTTTCTTCCAAAATTGCCATTT
This sequence comes from Protopterus annectens, assembly GCF_019279795.1. Classification (NCBI taxonomy): domain Eukaryota; kingdom Metazoa; phylum Chordata; order Ceratodontiformes; family Protopteridae; genus Protopterus; species Protopterus annectens. The sequence goes on from NC_056725.1 coordinate 685,144,700, forward strand.
TGCAGAGGGATTATTAGGGGGAGAGCAACATTTTGAGCCAAAATTGGGGACAGTTGAGAGGTATGGATATTCCTAATTCTATAAAGTGATTTATTTGCACATACCTCTCAACCTCTTAATGCAGGAAATCTGGACAAGGCCAAATATATTGGGGGAACATGCAAACAGTACTAAAAATTGCTCTTGTATAAACTTAAGACAGTTGATAGAATAACAGGTCTTGCTTTAGCATGTATTTTTCTGAAGGTTATGATGACTGAAACTCAATGTCTGTCATTATTTAGTGACTTCATTCCTAAATGATTTGGCAGAAAACCACAAATTTTATGAGGAACAAACCAAAAATAAGAAGCAAAAATCTATTCATTCTGCAAAATTCTGGACAGTTGAGAGGTATAGTTCAGCCAGGGCTGTCTGAGTTTGCTGCCCTTCCCCCCTCACAAAGTCATGGTCAAATGGAGCGTCCCCCCTGCAGCCATTCCAATGTCCCATTCCTTGGTTATTTCACCCCATTTGCCATAAACACTGTAATGTGCATACTGCTTTACTTCTGCGATGATATGGATTTCATTTGAAAGTTTTATTTTATATTTTACAGCATAAACCCTAATATATATCTGCTAAACAAAGCAATGCAGTCTCACAATGAAAATAGACTTAGCATTAAAACTTCTCTACCCTTGAAACTCACATTCATTGAAACCCACATTTAAAGAAAATACATTTTGCCAGTGGCAGATAAAGATTAATTTTGGGCTGTTTTCAAATCATAGGCCCCTTGAACATGAAACATACACATGCTCTTTCATACACCTTCCTGACTGTATTAAATTATATTCCTTGTACAATACAGTACAGTTGAACTGCCCAATTCAGAAAATTTCCATCATAAAAGTCTACTCAAACTTAAACAGTCCACCAGTATCAGTAAATATGCACGATCTCTGAAGAAGTAAAAGTCATCTAAATAATTCCACATTAAAGAAATCTGTTAACTAATGAAGAGGTTACTGCAAGCAAACAACTTTATATGTCATTATTTCATCTACAAATAAAGTGCCTGTTGCCCTTGAGGAATAAATTACTTATGTTGCATTAAAAAAATTATAATGCTAGTAATATCGCAATAGGGAATGGATGGCAAACAGATGACAGGTTCACGGTTACTAGGTATCTTCGCCAAAGAGGACTGCAGCATCCATCCCCATTTACAACAGAGTATAGTACAGCAATGGATCTACCGACTGTGGGAGTAGAACCCACAGCCTTCTGCATCAAAAGCAAGTACACTACCTGTTGTGCTATTTACAATATAAGCAGACTCTGCATAAGCAGCACTAAACTTTTGTTCCCCTGCAGCTCTCAGCTCCTTGTAAAATCTACTCGACACGCAGCTGTATCTCTGAACTTTGCAGCAGAAGAAATCTGGACAAACCCAAAATTTATTTGGGGGGGGAGGCAAAAGCCCAAAAACCAGGGACACATTTTAAACATTCTCACCACAAATTCCAAAAACTTGTTCCAAGAGCAATAAAGGTCGTCCTCCCACACAAAACCAGGAAAATAGATGGAATCCACCAGCAATATTGTTAATAAGTTTATTTATTTCACACCACACAAATAAATAAAATCTAAGCGCTTTCGTCTCCCTTCGGAGACTTCTTCAGAGATAATATAAGAGCTACAAAGCACATCAATTTATATCAATCCAATAATGGGCTGGCCGATGAATTAATTAATACACACATTTCCTTTTTTGCCTTCTAAAAGTAATATACACACTGTTTTATATTGTGTGTAAGTTAACAGTTTTCTATTCGGGAAACAGTGAATACAGCCATTAGAATCAAAAACCTGTAAAACGGCTGTATGGATGATAAAATAAAAATATTAAAAATATTAAAATATATTAAAAACCCATTACCAATATATCTAGGGGTGGATAAATAAATAAAATGTAAAATACATTTAATAAGACATGTTATATTATACAAAAAAGAATAAAGAAAGAAAACAACATATCATGTCAAGGACTACAGAACTAAAAACGAAATAATAAGAAATAATACTGCCAACTCTTCCAAAAATTAAATATATATATGTATGTATATATATATATATATATATATATATATATACATAAATATATACATCAATAAAATAAATACATACATATATAGAATATAGAATACATAAAAAATATATGTAAATAAACAAAATCTTTGTAAAACTTTTGTATTAATACAATAATTTAATAAAATGTAATATATCCACTTTTGTTAAAAAAAAAAAAATATATATATATATATATATATATATATATATATATATATATGTATGTATCTTTATTTAAAAGTAATAAATATTTTCAACTTTTAACAGCCCTCTTAGGGTCAGCAGCAACATTTTTTAAAACGGGAGAAATGGATATATGGTCATTAAGACCTTTCCCTCCACTTGCGTCCAAACGCAATTGCCACATCATTTCCTTATACTCCAATTTTGTTTCCCAATCACCGCCTCTGTCCGGATGTCCAACTTCTTCTAATACCCAGAATTTAAAATTAGCTTCTTTACAGTTCTGCCTATAGAACGCATTATTTACATTTTGCTTATTGATGTCCCTTACATGTTCATATATCCTAGATCTTAAGTGTCTCTCAGTTTTTCCCACATAGTATTTCGAACATGCCTTACAAAAGGCCAAATAAACCACACCCTGAGTGTAGCAGCTACTATAGTTTTTAGCTTTCAAAGTACCCCCTAAGCTGGGTAATGCCAAATCCTTTTGTTCTGCAATGAAGGAACACTGGGCACACCGTCCACATTTAAAAGTTCCACATTTTCTATTTGCACCTACAGTTGTATTAATTTTATTGGTCTTATAATATTCCAGAATGTTCTTAACATTCCTATTCCTCCTATAACTATATTTTATATTCTTCTGAAAAGTATTTGTTTTACCATACATTTCACCAAACATCCCCCAGGTCTCATCTATACATTTTCTCAACCATCCCATTCCTTTATGATAAGTTAATGTAAGAAAGGGTAAACCATCATTTATGTTGGTATTCTTACTAATCCCCTGTCCATTTATTTGTATATCATTAGTTTCAGAAATAATATTTTCTTCCAATATATCCGATGAGCCCCTCTTTTTTATAGCTAGAAGTGGAACATATCTATTTTCATTTCTACCTTTAAGAACATACTCTGTTATATTTTCAATAATTTTTAATGGATAACCTCTCTCCTGAAACATCTGTTCTACATTTATAATTTCTTTGATAAAGTCACTATCACTTGAGATCATTCTTGCCATTCTAATCATTTGCCCTTTGACAATATTCTTTTTTAAGAACTGAGGGTGATCACTATCATAATGAAGATAGGCATTAGAAAAATGTTTTTTATGGTAAATATTGGATTTATAGCACCCATTATAATAATCTTTTTCTAAGTGAACATCTAAAAAATGGATAATATCCTTCCCAATTTTAAAGGTAAATTCTAGAAAGTTAGTGGTATGACTTATATACCTTATACATTCATCTATTGTATTCTCTGGTCCATCCCATACAATAAGAATATCATCCAAAAACCTGAAATATTTTATAATATGGTTTTTGTGTATGGAAGAAAAAATGAAGTTCAACTCCCAATACAACATAACAATGTTAGCGTATATTGGTGCACAAGCCGACCCCATGGCAACACCTTCTTTTTGATGGTAATATTCCCCCTGGAAGTATAAGTAATTATATTTCAAAACAAGTTCCATGTTTTCAAGAATAACTCTATATTCATCGCTTGTGAGGCCATCCATTCCTGTTATAATCTCCTCAAACCATTTTATCCCCTCATCCTGAGGTATAACTGAAAATAAATCTTTAACATCGACTGTTAGGAATATATATTCATCATCATATGGACAATTCGCTATTTTCTTTAAAAAATCCCATGAATCTATAAGGATGTGATCAAAATTTTTAAGAATATGTTTAAGTTTGTAGTCAACATATATAGCCAAAGGTTGGGTTTTTGAGCCCTGGGAAGACACAATTGGCCACATAGGGGGTTCTACAATTGATTTATGTACCTTTGGAATTCCAAAAATAATAGGTATTACTGGTTTAGGAACCTTTAAAAAATTGTACAAATCTCTATTAATCAAACCCTGAAGGAAATTGTCCTCCATTATAAGATCAATTTTCTTGTAGGAAATATTGATCTCATTCTTTGATACAATCTCATATTGGTTCTCCTTATCTAAAATGTCCAGCATTTTCCTATTATATTCCCATTTATCCATCAGTACAACCCCCCCACCCTTGTCTGGCTTCATCACCCTAACCTTGTCGTTTCCACTAAATTCCTTTAGTATTTTATATTCAGTAGATGTTAGATTACTTGTCATTCCCATGTCTATGTTTTTTCCATTTTTGTTATATAAATACCTAATATTCTTCATAACACATTTTTCAAAATTAAGTAATTCTTTCTGAAGCAGTGGATTGTAAGTACTAGATCTTTTCAATTTCGTTGTGCCGCCCACTGTTATCTTCATATTTTTTATCCTTGAAGTTATAAATAAGATTTAATTTTCGTGTATATAACTTAATGTCTAATAAAATGTTGTCCAAAAGTGGCATATTACTAGGTACAAAACTAAAACCTTTTATAAATAAATTAAAATAGTCTTCATTAATCTGAATATCTGTGTAATTAAATATATTAAAATTATTAAAAGAATTGATAATATTATCACTACTAATCTCTTGGTTGGTAACCTCCTGTCCCCCAATTACTGTCTCTTCTACATTACTTAAAGCTCCAGTAGTAACTAACATTGCGGTCTCCCTGTGTACCGATTGTTGTTTTCCACTATCTGTGCATATGTAGGTTGTACATTCCGGTTCCTTATTCTTTCTGATCTCCTTGGTTCGTCTGTTTCTAAATAGATAACATCCCCCCTGTTAAACCTATTCTCATTGTTTTCATATCTTTGATAATCAGTGGTACCGGTAGCTTCTAATTCATTATAAAACTGTCTTTCACCCCTAGTTTCATAATTCGTCTGATATTTATTATTGTTATACTTATTAACAAAGTAAGGATTTTTCTTTATATAATCCAAGTCTGTTCTCCTATCACAGTAATATGCTAAATTCAATTCATACTCCTTTAAGTCTCTTTCAATTTTAGAAAGCTTTCTATTCATGTTAGCATTTGTATAATAATCAACATCCTGCAGTACTCTATAATATATGTTTTTGTAATCTTCTACTGAAAACAAAGCATCAGTGCTGATAATCAAATACAAGTTGTCGATCTCTTTTTTAGTATTTTCCATATTCACATTATTATGTGTAATCATTTCCCTTAATATGGCCAGCCCACAGTCATTTAGAATACCAGTAACAATTTTAAAAAAACTTATTATCATACTTCGCATTGTTAGGATATTTATTTAATCTAAGACCTTTGGGCACAATTTTTTCTTTTAAACATTTCTCAAAATAACAATTTTCGGCTGCCCAGGCCATGTCTTACAATTGTCCTTAAAGGTCGGAACCTCTTGGTTCTCCTTCCTTCTCCCTTTTTCATTCGTATTGTGGAATGAACGATTAAGCCAAGTTCCAAAGTCAATGTCCTTATAAGTCTCTGCTAGTGGAATTGCTTTCCGTTGTATATCCTGTCCCAAATTGGACCTCAGAACAGTATTGTTCCTTGTGTTAGCGTTCAACAGCCCATTCTCCTCACCGCACCGCTCTTTTCTGGTGTCTGATGTCATCAATTCTGCGTCTGGTATTCTCGGACTGCTTTGCGCACATGGGATCTCGCTGGCTGTGCTTAAAGGTATAGCATCTGCCTGCGAGTGCGTATGTATAACCTTAATTAATTCGGACAACAAACTGCTGGTATCCATGGCAGGATATCCTCGTTCTAGGAGCAGGTACCTCTCAAAGAGCAATTAGTAACCAAAAAACACGGCTAAGTAAAAATGTCACAACAAATTCCAAAAACCTGTTCCAAGAGCAATAAAGGTCATCCTCCCACACAAAACCAGGAAAATAGATGGAATCCACCAGCGATATTGTTAATAAGTTTATTTACTCCACACCACACAAATAAATAAAATCTAAGTGCTTTCATCTCCCTTCAGAGACTTCTTCAGAGATAATATAAGAGTTACAAAGCACATCAATTTATATCAATCCAATAATGGGCTGGCCAATGAATTAATTAATACACACATTTCATATATATATATACATGTATATATATATATATATATATATATATATATATATATATATATATATATATATATATATATATTTAATTTTTGGAAGAGTTGGCAGTATTATTTACTATTATTTCGTTTTTAGTTCTGTAGTCCTTGACATGATATGTTGTTTTCTTTCTTTTTTCTATAATATAACATGTCTTATTAAATGTATTTTACATTTTATTTATTTATCCACCCCTAGATATATTGGTAATGGGTTTTTTAATATATTTTAATATATATTTTTATATATTTAATATTTTTGTTTTAACATCCATACAGCCGTTTTACAGGTTTTTGATTCTAATGGCTGTATTCACTGTTTCCCAAATAGAAAACTGTTAACTTACACACAATAGAAAACAGTGTGTATATTACTTTTAGAAGGCAAAAAAGGAAATGTGTGTATTAATTAATTCATTGGCCAGCCCATTATTGGATTGATATAAATTGATGTGCTTTGTAGCTCTTATATTATCTCTGAAGAAGTCTCCGAAGGGAGATGAAAGCGCTTAGATTTTATTTATTTGTGTGGTGTGAAATAAATAAACTTATTAACAATATCGCTGGTGGATTCCATCTATTTTCCTGGTTTTGTGTGGGAGGATGACCTTTATTGCTCTTGGAACAGGTTTTTGGAATTTGTTGTGACATTTTTACTTAGCCGTGTTTTTTGGTTACATTTAAACATTGCTTGTATAATGTTGGAAAGTTGCTAGAATAAAATGCTATGTTACCACCATACATTTCACTGCCAAGTATTGAACCCAGGTCCCTGTGCAAAACAGCCAGAGCAATATATCACTATGCCAAATCATCTATTTTTATGAACGTAAGGAAGACTGAAACTTAAATGGCTACCATTTAGTGAATTCAGTTCTCACCATAACTGTCAACATCTTAGCAGAAAACACATGAACAAAGCCAATAATGGGGGAATACAGCCCCCAAACATATTCAGTGAGCTCAGTTATCACCATAGCTCTCAACCTTGGCACAAAAACCCTGGACAAAGCCAATAATGGGGGAATACAGTCCAAAAAATAGGGACAAATATCCAATGAGGACACCAGAACAAACCCACACAAACACAAGGAGGATATGCAGACTCCACACAGAAGGCACCCCAGCCAAGAATCAAACCAGACAACCCATAGCTGTCAGGCAACACTGCTACCACTGCACTACTGTCTGTTTTAAGTAACAAAAATACAGAAACCACAGATTTTATGAGGAACAGAACAAATAGGAGGCAAAAATCTGCAAATGTTTTAGAAATGGTGATGGGTAGGGAATTCAGGCTCTTGTTACTTGGGCCCAAGGTACAGGGTTCAAACCTTATTCTCTACCCACCACCATGAAGCAACTGGGGCATCACACACACACACACACACACACACACACACACACACACACACACACACACACACACACACACACACACACACACACACTGTACTCTGCAAATGCGGTCCTGTTTCCCCGATCAGTCCTCCATACTGGCCCATGAGAATGTGATCCTGTCCTCCATACTAGCCCATGCATGCTGTAGTCTCGGTCTCCTGCGAGATGTGAGGAGGCTGGAGCCTCCTGCAATTGGTCCAGCCTGCAGGCGATGCAGTCCAGTGACCTTCCAGTTTGTGCGGTCATCACCGCACAGATCTCTGGGTTGGAAGGGTGGAGTTAACTCCCTTCCCTATCTGGACTGCCTAACTGAGCAGTCTGGAGCTCAGGAATGCCCGAGCATGAGTGCTTGGAGTTCTGGTCTGCCTAACACAGCAGCCAGGAACTAAGCACGCATGCGAAGAGTCCGAGATATTTTTTTATTTTTATATGTTCTACGGTGGACAGTGGGGGGACTGGGGACTTTATTTTATACACAGGTGGGGGACCCATTTTACAGGTGGGAGGGCTACAGTCCCACAGTCCTATAGCACGAGCCACCCCTACTTCCTTGTAAAATTTGTTTTCTGGAGAATCACTGAGGACTGCAGGTGCTAAATAATGACAGACTTTTGAGTTTCAGACTTAATATCACTCGAGAAAATGCATCCAGAACCTATTATTTTTGGAACCTTTTAACTTTATGACAGCAATATTTAAAATGTGTCCCTGATTTTGTCCCCTCATTATTTTGTTTTTGTCCAGAATTCTTGAGCAAAGAAGTTGTGAGGTGTTTTAAATAGAACTAGAATCTAGCACATTTTGACCAGTATTATGGCTAGTTTTATGATTTTGTTTCTGAAATCTGGAAAACAACAGATATTCTTTCATAAGAGTAGGGTACATGTATATGGTAAAGGAGTACGTTTCCTAAGATATTGGATTTCAAAGTACAAGAATTAGATGTGGGGCTAAGAAGTAAGATATATGCAGTGTTGTGTAAAGGCTTAACAGAAAGGCAGTGAGTATGCTGACTAAATATTGGTATCTATGCCTTTCCTGACTAGCACAGGGAGCTTACCTGTTTTAAGACCAACAGGGAGCAGATCTGTCCAAGTCTGTACTCCACAGTGCAGTCCTGAATCTACTGAAGAAAGCTCCGTAACCCTAGGCTTAACTATACTGCTGGAATTTTTTAAAAGAATGTTCTGGTCCTTAACCTGTGTTTAGCAAAGTTATATACTTATCCTACCTATATTGCAGGATATGGGTATAATTTGATTGCCTTCTTGGGATATGAAAGAAGTTTATTAAAGGATTCTTTTTTTCAAGAGTGTCTGGCTGCACATGTCATAGCTATGAATTTCATTGATGGTAGGGCAGTGGGCCCCCCAACACAAAGACACATTTATTCACGATAGCATGTGTAATGATGTGAGGTATTGCCAGCTATACCAGGAGGAGTAAGGCAGTGGGAGTGTAACATATCCCAGCATAGCTAGCTCGAGTTTTGTAAAGAATTATATGTCATTTGCATATCAAACTGATTTGTACAGGTGCTTGTGTTGAAAATGTATTTGTAAAGTTGCTTGTGTTAAAAAATGTACCAGCAGTGTGTCCCGCTGGACAGAAAAAGAAGTATAACTTATCTCAGACTTTATGGTAACTATTGAAATGAATACATTGTAACAGAGGCTACTGGAAGAGAAGAGGCTAATCTCAGTCCAGCTACCTTTGAAAATAGTTTGAAATTAAATTACATGGTATAAGCCATAAAGATAATATGTCACAGGTCTCAGTGCAGCCAGAAACAAAAAGTCTGTACTAGGAAGCCTTCTGTATTGTCCTTAGGGTTGAACTAATTGCTGCTCTGGAAGGGTGGAAGTTTGAAATTATTTTATGACTTCCAGAAGCTGCAACACATCTTAGCAAAGTTCTAACACATATGTGTGAAATTCTGGTTCAGTTTCTAGGGAGATAGTATAGGAGCCAGAAGTCAAATGACCAGATGTATGTAATGTCATTCTGTAATCCAGCACAAAAATGATGTTTTAATACTAGATGAGATACAAGTCTCAGAGCAGTCTGTTTTTGAAACCTGACATAGAAGGATCACTCACCCACTTCATCTTGCCTTGCCTCAGTAAGTAACCAGGGAATAGTAATTCTTTAGATCAGTCAGGAAAACATAGTAAGATTAGATAAGTACTCTTTTTCTGTAACTGTGAATCTATCCATCTGGATTATTTTTAATATCTCCTGTGTTTGAAACTCTGGTATTTATTGTAAATAGATATTTAGTATGTTCATGTTCTTTTATATATTATTAAATACATTTAAACTTTTCATTGTGACTGGTCTTTTAGAGAATATTTTACTCTTTGAGAGTACTTATATTTATTTGGTGACACTGTGGCTGCTCCTGAAAGCTTGCTGTTTGGTCAACATTACTATTTCTGTTAGTATTAATTTCACTCAGTATAACTGTGTACCCTTGTAAGAGCCTTAGAGTAGCTGACTTTGGAGTGTCTGGTGGCAGTAACTACATTATAGTCTAGGCAGACAGGCATAGCTAGTAAATCTGTGCCCGCCTTTCCCAGGGGTGTGTGTGTGTGTGTGTGTGTGTGTGTGTGTGTGTGTGTGTGTGTATGAAAATCAAATCTCAAAGAGAGTGTGTGCGTCAGCTACTTGGAGCAGGAATACAGAGCACTAGTTTCACAGAGATGGTGTTGCAGGACTTGGCTTGGACACTCGGCTGAGGACTCAAATCTACAGCTGTGCCAGCGGGGAGTCTTACTGGGGGCCTGGAGAGAGACAGACAGAGAAACCCAGATCCCAGACTGAGTGTGTTCCCTGTGTGCTGTTAAGGGAAATTGTGCTTGATGCAGACAGCTGCATCTGAAAATACTGCATGTATCTATTTTTGTTCCAAGTAAACATCCCTCCCCTGTGTCAGTGGTGAGGATTCAGGCTCCTTTGACTACTTGCCCAGAGGAGGGGACGTCACATATTGGTGAGCAGTGGTGGGGATATTAACTTAACTGTAGCCTGTAGGCAGTTGTCACTAAAGGTGTTTGTACTGTCCGCAGCCAGAAAGTAAACTTAAGAGTTTCATTTTCACAACAGTTTTATTTATTTTTTGTTAGTTTAATTTAGTCAGGAAAAGCAGGCAAAGATGTCAGCAGAGGATTATGGCAAGCTGACAAAAAAAAAAAAAAAAAACAGTTGGCCAAAGTGTGTGAAGCTAAAGGACTGGTGCATGCCAACCTGACTAAAGAGGAAATTATTTCAGCTTTAGTTGCAGCTCAGATAAGCAACCAATAGGATAAACAGTCTAGTGGTGGGAATTTGCAGTCCTCAGAAACAAGGCAGTTCACCTTTTCCTCAGAGGACTTAAAAACCCATCTTGAGTTAAAGAGACTTGAACTGGAAGTCAAATGTTTGGAATTAGAATCAGCAGAGAGACTGCAGCAGGCAAAACATAGGGAATTAGAATCAGCTGAGAGACTACCACATTTGGAGGCCGAAGAAAATGAGAAACAGCTCCAATATGACAGAGAGATGCTGACTCTTCATCAGAGTCATGGAGGCAATGAGGAAGGGAATAACCAAACCCCAGAAGCAGTAAAGATAGTAAATTTCTTCCAGTTTACAAATGGTGATAATTTTGATAGTTTTATTCATATATTTGAAAAAGTATGTAAACAGTATAGTGCTGACCAAGGGCTCTGGGTGTGGTTCCTAGCCCCCTTACTCCATAGTAAAGCTGTAACTGCTATTTCTAAATTGAATGATATTGACTGTTTAAACTATGATAGAGTAAAACATTGTTTACTAGAATACTTTGTTAACACCTGAAGCTTACAGAAAAAATGTTTTGTGTGCATAGACACAAGGCAGACGAAAGTGTATGTGATTACATTGCTGAGTTAAGCACTTATTTTCATAGGTGGGTGAGTGGGTGTCAGGTCACCACTTTTGAAGGGCTGGCAGACCTTTTGGTGGGGGAAAAAATCCTTATCACTTTGCCTGAGGACATGAGAATCTGGTTGGCAGACCAAGAGTGTAACTCTGCAGATGATCTGGGGAGAAAAGGGGATCTCTACTTAGTAAGCAGGACATCACTGCACAAGAAGGAGATACCCAGTGGTGCACATGGGTATAAGTGAACCCATGGTGGGCAGCCTAAACCACCCCAACAGAGTCCATCAGTAACAGCGGAAGCCACGTGTTCAGGAACACAGCCAGGATAAAAGGTTAGATGTCTTAAATGTAACCAGTGGGCCATGTAGCATACAGATGTCCATGAAGGCAAGGTAGAAGAGAAAAGGTGGGGGAGCCAGCAAGTGGGAATAATAGTATGCCATTGGTAAGCTGTCTGGAGACAACAAGGGTACCAAACTATCACCAGAGTTTATATCCAATTTTAGTGGATGGAAAACAGGCCACTGCTAAGAGAGACACAGCCTCTGACATAACTGTTGTGAAGCCTCCAGTGGTTAAAGAGGAGTAAGTACTTGCTTGAGCAGTCCACTCCAGTCAGAGCTTTGAGAGGGATACCATTCCAAATGCCTTTGGCCAGGGTTCAACTCGACTGGGGGGTGGAAAGGGAAGCAAGCAAGTAGGTGTGTTTGTGGATATCCCACCAAATGTCCTGATAGGGAATGATTTTGATAATGCAGTACCTTGTGTGCATGCAGTTACATGCAGTCAGGCTTGGAGACAGGCATGTGGGTCTAGTAGCCTGGGGGAGACCTAGACAGACCCCACACCTGAATATGGGGCTGGTGATGTGGCTATTTCAGAGAGGGAGCTACCCTGTAGCAGTGAGCCTGAAGGTGAGCCACAGCTGCTGATAGGTACTGATATTCCCTTGGACAGGGTGACTGCAAGGGCATAAGTGAGTGGTAGTACCCAGGCTGACAGTGAGACACCACTCTCAGAAGATATCTAACTTTCTGTGGAAGGGGAGCTGGGAAATGTCACAAAGGTACAGTTGAGACAGGCTCAGCTATCAGACCCTACAGTACTGGGCTTGAGGGAGGTAGCTAAGGGGGCACCTGATTCTCAAGAAAAAAGGGAGTCTGTATACTGGAACAAAGTGTTACTATATAGAGAGTGAACCCCTGGGGGAGGGATAGAGGGTGAGGTAATACAGCAGTTGGTAGTGCCTAGAGTCTACTGTCTGTCACTTCTAGCCATAGCCCATGACATTCTTTTTGCAGGTCATATGGGCATGAAGCATATCAAGAGACATATTATGCATAACTTGTATTGGTCTGGGATTACTAGGGATGTAACAGGGTACTGTAGGATCTGTGGGCAGTGCCAAAAAGTAGAAAAGGCAAGAGAGAAGGTCAAAGCTCCTTTGATGCCTTTGCCTGTGATTGAGGAGCTGTTTCAGAGGGTAGCTATGCATATTGTGGGGCCTTTGAGTACCCCAAGTTCCACAGGAAAGAAATATATCCTAGTGGTAGTAGTAGATTATACTACTAGATACCCGGAGGCAGTGGCTCTGTCCCCCACTGAGGCAGAGAAAGTGGCAAATGCTTTATTAGATATCTTCAGCAGGGTAGGTTTCCCAAGAGCAATACTGAATGACAGAGGTGTCAATTTCATGTCAGTCCTGCTGGCTTGTTTGTGGGAGCACTGGGGTGAAGCACCTAAAGACCACCCCCTATCACGCCCAGACTAATGGTTTTGTGGAGAGGTTAACCTCTACACTAAAGACCATGCTAAGTTCATTTGCAGACCAGTTTAAGTGAGAGTGGGACAAATATTTGCCCCATCTGCTGTTTGTACACAGAATCCACAGGTTTTTCACCATTTGAGTTACTGTATGGGCATAGGGTGAGGGGGGCCTTGGATTTAATTTGTGATGAGTGGGAGGGTGAGTGTCAATTCCACAAGGATTCTGTTGTGGTATATGTCCTAAATCTCAGGACAAGGATTAGTTAGCTCATGGGCTTGGCCCAAGAGAACTGGCAGGATCCCAAAGTAGAAAAAGGTCTGGTATGGCAGGAACGCTCGAGCATGAGAGCATGCTGTGGGATAGCAGGTGATGGTGCTCATTCCTGTCAGACACAATAAGCTGCAGGCAGCTTGGGAGGGACCCTTCAAAGTGGTAAGAAGAGTCAGTGATGTTAACTACATGGTAGAGCTGCTAGGCAAGAGGCAGGGGCAAAAACTGTACCATGTTAACATGGTGAAGCCTTACCATGATAGGGAAGTCCTTGCGCTAAGTATTTGCAGTGGGTGGCAGTAGGAGTCTGAGGGGAATCTGGTGACTGATCTCCTCAGTGAGCCTCGGTCTGACACCTCAGTGGAAGGGGTAGCAGCATCCCAGCTGCTATCCCTTACAACAGTTCAAGAAATCCAAGCAGTGTTACAGGCATTTGGGGACATGGGAGATGCAATGTATGGGATCCTGCTGTTATTGTCCTTAGTGGTGAACTAATTGCTACCCTGGGATGCCAGAGAATGGCTGGTATGTCTCTACAGGAAGGATGAAAGTGCTGGAATTGCTTTACAGTCTCCAGATGCTGGAATAAGTCTTAGCAGGGTTCTGGGTGTGTATTGTGACACATCTGTGCTAGATCCTGGCTCAATTTCCAGTGAGGGGGTAATGTGGGAACCACAAAATCAGTTGACCGGATGTGATATCATCCTGTACCCAGCACTGAAATTGTATTTAAATATTAGTGAGAGTGGTAGTGACACTCGGCACTCTGTCTTGGACCTGACAACAAAGACACTCATCCACTTCATCTTGCGTTGCTCTTGCAAGTAAGTAGGGAACAGTAATTCTTCAGTCAATTAGGAAAATGTTGTGAGACTAGTTAAATATTGTTTTTCTGTATCTGTCTGAATCTTTCCATCTGTGTTGTCTTTATATTTCCTGTTAATTGAAACACTGGTGTTTATTGTAAATATATATTCAGTATTATCATGTTTTCTAATTTATTATTTATTATTGAATATAGCTATACCTTTCATTGTGGTTGGTCTTTTAGAAAATATTTAACCTTTGAGAGTAAATACATTTATTTAGTGGTACTGTAGCTCCATGCTCCTGAAAGTCCTGCTGATTGGTTGATTTGTATGAGTATTAATTTTACTAAGAGTAATTGAGTACCCTGGTAAGAGCCTTAGAGTAGTTGGCTTTGTGGGTTTTCTGGTGGCAGTGCATCTACCTTTTAGTCTGGGTGGAGGTGGTAGAGCAAGTATGCTGTGCCAGCCTTTTCCAGGTGTGTGTGTGTGTGTGTGTGTGTGTGTGTGTGTGTGTGTGTGTCAAGCTACTTTAAACAGAGACACAGAGCACTGGTTTCACAGAGAGGGTGGTGGAGGACGTGGCTTGCAATGTCCAGCTAAGGACTTAACTCTATAGTTATGTCGAGGGAGTCTTATTTCGGACCTGGAAAGGAAAACCCAGCCCCAGGACTAGAATGTGCCCCCTATATGCTCTTAAGGGAAATTGTAATTGGTGCAGTGAACTGCATCTGAAAATACTGTGTATATCTATTTTTTGTTCTAAGTGAACATTCCCCACCGATGTGAGTGGTGAGGATTAAGGCTCCTGGATTACTGACCCAAAGGAGGGACGTCACATAGCTGAAGAAGGAATTGTACTTATTCTTTACTGCAGTTACCAGCCTCAGTTTCTTAGTGAGGTTCTTTATATTATTCATACTGGGAGGTTCTGGCCATTGTTAGTAATTTAAGGAGTTTGTCCCTTTTGTTGCACACTTTCTTTATGTTGACTGACCACTATGGAGTTTTCGTTTTTTGATCTTCCACCATATTTAGACCTGGCAAGGACTACCAGGGCACTTTATTTGGCTAGGTATATAAGAATAAAGATCCTTTGTGTACCTGTCAGTATAACCAGGATCAACTGTCAAATTACAGTGGATACATTTAGAGATGTAATTTTATAACTGCATGAGGTTTGTCTTCTTAAAGTCCCTAAAGGTGGTGGTGGTGATTTCCTAGGTTAAACTGAAGTTTGTTTTTTGTTATGTTTTAAACACAAAGCATCTTTATTTAATTACCATGTATGACAGAGGAGATCATATATTTATATAAATAAAAATAAACCATACTGACACAATCTCAGTTGGAAACATTATACATTTCAAACCATGCCAATACAACTGTAGCTGCACACATTATACATCACTTATAATATATCCAGTTATTGTCACTCAAACATTGCATAGCTAATTCAAATCCTGTCATCTTTTAAACCTCATTCCTCCTCTGCATGTATTGATCCCACAATTCCCATTTTTTTCCTATGTAATTTGCTCCTCCCCTTTTCTAAAGATCTCAATTTAAGTTTTATATATGTTACCATCTTCAAAACTTCTAGTAAATTTAGTTTAGACTTTGATTTCCATTTTATAATAGTTGTTTTTTGGTATCCATTATAACTAGACTCAGCAAGCCCTTACTATGTCTAGGCAGTTCTGATTCTGTGTCACAGCTCAAAAAATAATTTCCTTAGTAACACCAGTTTGCTCACCCAGTATCTCTGACAGAGCAGTCTGCAGGGAATCTTTAAAGTCCGCAAACCCATTACACTCCCAGAAAATATGTTCACTGTTACCTCTTTCTTCACCATCACACCTCCAACATTTGCTGTCTGCCTCAGGAAAAATTCTTTGGAGTCTACTTGGGGTATAAAAATACCTATGTAAAAATTTCCAAGCAAATATCCTAAATCTTCTAGACTTTGTTGCATAGGTGGGAGACATACATATATTCCCACATTGTTTCTCTGTGAATTGCTTATCCAGTCTTTCTTCCCAATCCTTTCTAACCTCCTCTGATTGATTCTTATAGTTATTATGCAATATTTTATATGCTGTACTAATTATTCCTTTCTTAACGGCAGCCATCTTTTCTATATTGTACTAAAAACTCTGTCAGTGCTGATCTTTCATTTAGGACCCCCTCATATTTCTGTCTCTTTGCCTATACTCTGATATCAACCCTTGATAAGGAAGGCAGTCTCTGACTTGCAGTACAAATACGTTATTGGCGTCTTCCTATTCTATTACCTTCCCCTCTCTAGTTATTTGCTCCCAATACCTTGGTTTGTTTGCTAGTTTTCTGCAATAAATCAAGTCCCCTCTTCCCAGATGTCCATATCCCTAATTGCAGTCATCCCTATCTGCAGAATCTGCTTTCTCCATTCCCATGTTGGCTTAGTTCTTAGAATACTTTCTGATACTATATGAATATAATATTCTGTATGATTATTATTTCCCTTAAAGGTCTGCATCCAAAATCCCAGTCTGTCCTTGTTTCTTGAGCTATCCCCCTGTTTCATCATCATTATCATCTCATTCCACTTTGAATTATAGTTTTCTGCTTGTGCTATAGCTAGGAGCCTTAACTGTGTTGTTTTGTATTACCCCTTCAAATCAGGTAATCCCAGTCTGCTTTGTTCTGTTGAAAGAAAAAGGTTATTCCACTTGACTCTTGCTGTCTTCCCCTCCCAGGTAAAATCCTTCAGCTGTTTATTAAATGCTATCCACAACTTCTCCTCTGGTTGATAAAAAATATGCCTGACCTGTGTAAAAGTGTATAAGATTAAAGGGAATAAATGCATTTTAACTGCTTGTATCTTACTAATGATATCCATAGAACAGAGCTTCCATTTTCTCAGTTTTTGTATTATCTTTTGTTTAGTCTCTTTCAACATATCCTTAGCTGCCACACCAGAATCATTTTAATCCATACTTCTAAATATTACATTTTATCATATCCCCATCAATATGGATGTTGCTGAACCAATTTGTCTGTGGGTACAAAACTTATCACTATTGCTTTTGTTTTAGCTTCATTCATTTTGTATCCCCAAAAGATTTGAAACTGTCTCAATATGCTCCACAACACTATAATGTCTCTTTCTGTTTTTTTTTTCAGGTATAAAATATTATCTACAAACAGACCCAGCTTTTCTTGACTGCCATGCCAATTATATCCTTGAATTTCTGAGTCCCTTATTTTCTTTGCCAATGGTTCTAAATATTATACAAATAACAAAGGGGAGAGAGGTCACTCCTGCATGGGTCCTCAGCTCAAGAAGACATTATCAGAGTAGACCCTACCCACTTTAATATTCACCTCGGATCCATTATATATCCTCCTAATGAACCTTATAATTTTATCAGGGAATGCAAATGCTTCCATTGCTCTGCTCATAAAGTCCCAGATTACTCTTTCAAATGCTTTTTCTGTATCAAGACCCACCAACAGCAGTGTTTTTTTTTACATTCTGCTTCCCTCTGGATCATCAGTGTTCTGTTAATGTTGTCAAATGCTTGCCTCCTCTCCACAACACCACATTGAGCCATATCTATCAATTTTAGCATCATTTTTGCCACTCATTTAGCCATTATAGACATAAACACTTTATAATCACTGAACAGTGTGGGGGGTGACATTGTAAATCTGACTAAATATAATCTGACTGAATATAATGAAGACAAATGTATTATTGAACTAAGGGGTGACAGGGCTCCTGGATTGAATTGTGTTGTACCTCTTAAACCCGCCCTGAACAGGTGGAGAGTTCATTATTGAGATTCTATTGGTTGCTGTTGCTTTTTAAATACTGGTCTTGATGCTTTGTTAATTATCTGATGAAGGGTTTTACCTGAAAGCGGTTACCTGTTTTTATCATTTTATTAAAGAAGCTATTATTTTAACCATCAGCTTGGTGGTCCGGTGCTTTTTTATTTGGATTTCTGTGGTTTAGCAGACTGGACGTTTGGTGAGGAGAACTTCATGTGTTCTTACCAGGGAAAAATATTTTGAAGATAACTCGGTACAGCAGTTTGAATCTCATGCCTGCTTTTTGATATTCCCTGAATAATGGAATAATTTTACTCCTCTTCTGCCTAGTGTACAATGAGTAGTTATTCTCCACAAACACTCTGCTGTCTCCCACTTTTTGTACTTTTTCCTTCTGACACAGTTTTGTCAGAATCTATTCCTTCTACTGGTAAGATTGCATCTCTACTATTAAAGGTCTACATTGTTTTCTCATAGCCTGGTTTGAAGCATACACACTATGTGCCCTTTCAATTAACAATTCCTGTTATGGAATACCAGTCCAGTTGCCTATTTGTGCTTTCATAAAATTAATACAGTCTGTTCCTTCCTTGTTGTGTGGGTGATAGAATTTGGTTGTGAAGAAAAAAGTGAAGAAAATTGAATATGTATGCAGTTTTCTAAGATCTTGGAGATAGGAGAGAGAATGGCGATAGGTTGGATTTTGTAGCTGATTTTTCTTTTAGTCCACTGGATTTCATTTTTTCCTGCATCCAGTTATTGAAATTTACCCATAAATCTATGTCCACTGGCTTTCTCTGCTAGGTTTCTGTTTTCACAGAGGGAGAGCTAGAATTAAGCTGTTACTCAATGTGCAGCCATCTTGGAAGTCCTGGATAAACTGAAGTTTTGAGACTTCATTGAGGCTGCAGCTTCACAGAGGACAGAGCACAGAGCTCTGCAGCTCCACAGAGTCTGTCTGAATGTAAATGGGAAGGTATTTTATGTTTCCAAGGAAGATGTACCTACAGATTGCAAGGTCCGTATTGTTTCATCATGCAGTTTATTACCATCCTGGCATATAGTTGCTGGTGACTGGTTCAGAGAGCAGCATTATGAAGCGGCCATAGCTTTGACAACAGTTTGGAAGGGAATGAGTGGACATGCTGATGTGGGTGTAGCTTGGTGGATGGCAGTAGTCTGGGATCTGTGCGTACAAATTTGAAAATCCTTCCTACACCCCTGCCAGGCCAAAACAAAAGAATACAGAATATCAGACCAACTCTTTGTAGAGTCTTAGGTTTATAGGTGTTTACTAGGCTAATGACCACTAGAGCCCTTATAAGCCTAGCAGTGCAACCCAGATGTGACCCACAAGTCCAATTTATATGTAGGTGGGTGATTTACTGACTGCCTCCATCCATCAGAGACATAGGCGCCAGACCATGGGCGAATTTCCGATTATACATACATTGGTCCAAGTTGAACTTAAATAAGGGTATAAATTTATTTCATTTGATGGCAGGAAAAATGAGAGCCAGTTTCCAAGCAAATCATTTCTAGGTGACTGCCTCTGGCTATTCAGTTCTGTTATTCTCATCATGAAGAAAGCCCCCACCCCCCCTCCGAATGTCAGAGCTGATTCCACCAAAGCTGTGGCAACTTCTGGAGGCTACTGAAAAGGGTGAACTCTAGGGTTATTTTAGAGGCAATAATGTGGTCATCAGTACACGCTAAGCATTATAAAATTGCCTTCTTTTCCACAGCAAGAACAGGATTCGCTAGATCTATTCTCAGGGGTCTTCCTGACTCTGTCTCTGTTGTTTCCAGTCTTAAGTTTTAGCAGTCATTCTGTGTAGCTGTATGTTACTGAAACAGTGATCAAATGATGGACATAGTACAGTTGTGTAAGTTAACTTACCATAACAGCAGATGTTCGAATAGATGACTGTTGTAGTATGAATACCCTCCCTCCTTCGCTCTTTGCATTTTCCTTTCTTCCCCTGGCTTAGGAGGGGTCACAGTGAGCTTGTGCTAAAAGTTGCTGGACTGCAGCCCCCAAGAAAAAAAGAAGAACAAAGAAACTGATTTTTTCATGTACCTTTTTCTTATAAAAAAAAATAATAATTTTACTTTTATCAAACTGGCAACTGTGAAATTAGAGACATTTTGAGGTTCCTTAAAAAAGAAAAAAGGGAAAAAAAATCTGGTTACTCACTAAGTCTACCCCACTCTGAGAATAAGATAATGATGCCTTATTAGAAAACTTTCTGCCTTCTGTAGAAGGCACAATCCTCAAGAGAAATTGGCTCATTAGGCTGTTTTGTGAAGCAATGAGGAGCCACATCTATTGGCCCAGGCTGCCTCAGGTTACTAGCTCAAACTGAGGGCAGCCTGAAATTGAAAGTGAAAAAAGCTACAGTGAAATATGAACATGGGAGTATTTTTCCTTAGACATAATCTAAACCAGTTGTGTAACATGCATGAAGGTAGGGATTTTAAGTGTGTGTGTGTGTGTGTGTGTGTGTGTATTTATATTTATATATATATATATATATATATATATATATATATATATATATATGTGTGTGTGTGTGTGTGTACATGCATACATACTATATGGGTCTACCTGAAAAGACAGAAAAGCCAAAATGTCAAATCCAACAAGACCGAGATGAAATTGCCAAAACCTCACCTGAACAAACCATCGAACAAACTCAGAATAAGTAACCACTTGTCCTTCATGGTGAACTTTGCCTTTTCTCCACTGTAGTGCAATCTCAGAGTTGGTATATATAGTTAGGGGGGAATGGGGATGCAGCCCCCCACATGGATAGGTTTAATTTGCTTTGGTTTACGTTTTTTGTTGTTTTGTTGTTCCGGAGATGCGGTTACTTATCCGGAGTTTGTTCATCAGCATTATGGATGTTTGTTCATGTGAAGTTTCCACAATTTTGTCTGTCTTGTCGGATCTGAAATTTTGGCTTTTCAGTCTTATCAGGTAGACCCATACATATATATAGGTCTGTGTATGCATGTATATATGTATGTGTTAGGGACATAGGTGCTCTGAACTCTCCCTGTTTTTACAGAGTGTTTCTACTTTTGACTCAGATTTTTGGTCTATTTTTTTGCAAAGTTTGTGTTTCTATGGCAAAACTGTAAGGTCTGCAGTTGCTAAATAGTGACAGACATTTCTGAGTTTCAAACTTAGTAACCTGCTAATGTAAAACCTGTCATTCAATCAACTTTGTAAGTATATAAATACAATATCTGTCCCTGATTTTGCTTCTTTGCTTTTCTTCACTTTTTTAGCTTCCTGCTTGATTCTTGAGCTAACAGTTTGAGAGGTATGTGGAGGGAGGGAATGGACATGCGGTAAGATTGGACAATGTGGGAGATATGTGGAGGGAATGGACATGCGATAAGCTTGGACAATGTGAGAAGTATGGTGGAGGGAAGGGAATGAACATGCAGTAAACTTGGACAATGTGAGATGTATGGTGAAGGGAGGGGAATGGACATGCAGTAAGCGTGGACAATGTGAGAGTTATGTGGAGAGAGAGTGAAGATGGTTGCCCACTGTAATCTGACAGCAGTGAGCTAAGAAGATAACTTCCTGTATGGTGGTTATTATGTATTTATTCATTGATTTGATTACATTGCAGTCTTTCAAATGGCTGTAAATGATTGCTGGTCACATTTGTGTGTGTGTATGTATGTGTGTGTGTGTGTGTGTGTGTAAATTCTATGTATGTTGGGGGGCATAGATTCGCTCAAGCATGCCTAAGTTTGCTGCATTTTCTTTCTTTTTTTTTTTTTACTTCATTCCTCAAAAAATGTTTGATTTTTTTTTTCTGGTAAATCTGTGAGAATTACAGTCAGTCAGTAAAGCAGGACATTATAATTTCATATGTGTTATTTTTCAGAAAATGCAGGTTTATGCAGAAATCTCTTGCTCTGTTAACTTTTTAAGTGAATTATGGTTATATTTAAAAACTGTCTCTGGTTTGGGGTCTTAGTCCCTTCCTTATTGTTGGTTTCTGCCCTTCATTATTGTCGGCTTTGTGCAGACGTCTTGAGTAAAGAAGTTCAGAGGTATAGTGGGGGCATAGAAGGACTCATCTGTCTTTGATTTTGCCTCATATTATGGACTTTTGTCTTGCAAAATTTGTGTTCTGGCAAGTCACTTTGGATTGCAGTTACTAAATGGCAGACATTTCAATTTCTGACTTTAAAAAAACTTCAGAAAAAGCATGCTGATGCAATGTCTGTTACTCTTGCACCTTTCTTAGTATGATAGAATATTTGTCCCTGATTTTTGTCATTTATCCATCATTATTTTTCACTTACTTCTTGATTATTAAACTAAGATATTGAGAGCTATTTGGTTGGAGTGGGCCACACACTATAACAGGAGTGAGCTGAGAAAATACATTTCTGTTTGGAAGCTATTTATATATTTATTCATTCAATTGCAATTAACATCTGAGATCTACAGTCACAGTCATACAAGTGTCTGTAATTGGTAGTTGCATTGTGTGTGTGTGTGTGCGTACACACATGTAGGGGGTTACGGTTAGTGTCCATTTTTTTTATTTTATTACATTCTGATATTTTGGGTGTATACAGTCACTGATGTTGGCTTTAATTGCTGGATACAGGGCTGTCTGTGTCTGTGAAAGATTGTGAATGATGCAGTTATTTGCTCAAATTAAGCAGCCGTTATTCTGCTTTGCAGAAGAATTGTACATATGTGTAAAGCCAGGTGGTAGGTATACTTTACTGGATCTATTTGTAACACAATCAGATATCTGAGGCACACAGTCAATAAAGTGCCTGTAATCGATTAGTATGGAGATTGTATGTGATGAAAGGGACTGTGTATGTGTGGTGGAGAGGTTCCATTGTATCTAAAAAGTAACAAGTTGGGCATACTGATTTTTTTTTCATCCATCACAGTCAGACATCAGAATTGTACTCAATAAGTGGCTATCTCTGACAGTTTGGGCATGATGCAGGTGATAGCTACTGATCATTTTCCAGATTGTCACACTGAATACTGTTGCCATCTAACACTTGGTTGGTTCTCTGGTTGAGTTTTTGGCTGTCATGTCTTCTGCATGGAGTTTCCATATATGTCTGGGTTTTATCTGTGTGCTTTGGTTTCTTCTCCCAGACCCCTAGATGTATTATATATGACTTTGGTCATTTGTGCTTTTACTTTCATCTCACTGTAACATCAGAAGGGCACACAGAAGCTAACTGTATATTTTTGGAGGGGTAGGAAGGTGGCAGTATTCTCAGATTGGATTTGTCCTCTCAATTTATTGGGGAACTACTATTTTGTTGACTTTGAACATTAAGATTTAGAGACAACTTACTTTCCTTGAAAGACAAAATGAGATGGAATCTCCCTCCTTACTTGTGAATTTTTAATTTTTAATCTTAATTCAGTCATTTCCTCAGTTTTGGCTAGTTAGGCTGCAATAAAAGCACGAGAAGGAAATAAGAAGTAAACCAAAATGAAAAAAAAAAAAGAAAGTAATCAGTTTGAATGGTATGCGGCCAGGAGGGGGGGGAGAGGGGACAGGGGAGAGACACCGGGGAGGTGCAGGGGACTAATGTGCAGCAGGGGCCCCATTAATACTTTTGCTAAAACTTAATTTCACCAAAGGATGGCCTTGCTAATTACAGTCAGATATCTGAAGTATATCTATTCAATAAAATAGCTACAATGAGTGGGTACATACTGAGACAGTCTTTAGATAAAAGTGAATGATCAAAAATGATCCTGTCAGTTGCGCGATCACAGGTAGTGATCATTGACCTGCTGTAATAGAGTCACCCCACTCCGGTTAGCCCTACCCAGTCATTTGACTTGTCCTTATCAATGCCTGTATCACATGTAATATGAGAGGCCATGCCTACTTTTGCAGGGGTCATATCTCCTGAAATACATTATGAAATACTAATCTTCTTTTATATAGAAAAAGGTTTACAGTGCCTGCTTGTAAGTGGCTCATATACATGATTATTGTGACCAGTCTCCATTCTTCTTCCTGATGATGACTGACCTTTTTATATGCAGGGGTGGTAGTCATTTATAGCTACTCTAGCTGACTGCCATATTTGAACAATACGTGCATCCAGAAAAATAGCTTACAGTGGATACAAGAGGTCATAGATGTGCACAACTAGGAGGAAAAATGTAAGTAAAGTTTGAGACCTCAGAAATTTTTGTGCAGGCTTTCTGTGCCCATAGAATAAAAATCCACCAAGTGGTGAACTGCATAATATAAAAACCTTTAATAAAAACGTGAATCTCAAAAATTCTTTGAGAATATGCAAATTGTGCCTATGGTGTAAATAATGCAGCAATGTGGAGTGGTGTTCTGGGGTAACAATTTTCATTGTACTGCAAATTACAGAAATTTTGTTAAATGTAGGCCAAGTGGCCACCTGGTTGCTGTGGGATAGCTGCAGTGAGAGGGAGAATGCTGCTGGTCTCAGAGCATTGTTCGATGGTGTTCCAGTCTGTGGTGTTCATTGTCAAGCTTCTTGCTGAGTCTAGCAGTTAATGAGGGCTCTTCTGTTCAGATTCTTCCTCTCTTCAGGGTCCAGGTGGTGAAGTCAATGCAGAAGAGGGCTAGATAACTGTGTGTGTGCCAGGCCAGATAAAGGTCTGGAAACTGGGGGGAATCAGTCTCATGAGAGGTCCTGTGGGGTCTGAGGTGGGGTTAGATGATGCAACAGGCTGATGTAATCAGTATGCATGCGGGCTGTCAATCAAACTAGAAGGCTAGGGTTTGGCCATTTTTTTCACTCCTAACAACAAAAGGAAAGCCCAAGTCCCAAATGAGTAGTAGAAAACATTTTCAGTTAACTGAAGGTTGCTGTTTAAGTTTCTGCATACCATAAGGTAAAAAGCATTTTCAAACTCATGACAGTTATTGTTTAGATTTGCACCCATCTTGAGATTTTATATATATATATCTAGGTTCATAGGTTGGTACTAGGCTATCGGCCCTAGGGCCAATACAAGCCTAGCCATAACAATTCCCTGGATATTTCTTCCCATACTATTTACTTCCTGGACCCCTGTCTAGCAGGGTGACTGACATGATCCCCGGGGTGAATTGCCTTTCTCCCATCCAATCATCATGGCTCCTTTTGAAGAGGGCCAAAGAGGTGCTCTGCGTGACATGTATGGGCAGTCTACTCCAGAGTCTGGGGAGTCTCTGGGTCAGGAACCTATCCCTCCAGCATGTTTTGTTTATTGTGATGACAAAGTTTAGATCCCTGGAGCGTGTGGCTCTAAGGGATTGGGATTTCTTTTAGTGTAGCATGTCCAACAGCTCTGGATTTGACATGGTCTTGTATGTTAAGCAGAGATCGCCTCTGAGTAGACAACATACGACGATATATATATATATATATATATATATATGTATATAAATATATATATATATATATATATATATGTATATAAATGGATGTATCTCATATGAAATAACTTTCATATGCCTAACAGTCATTTGACCGAGACCATATAACCTAAAGTTCATAATACTGAAAACACATTTGACTGAAACTCGTAACACAGAACACCATACAATGCTAAATTTCAATGCACTAAATTGCAAACTATGGACATGCACAATTACAACATCAATTACTAACTCTTTCCAGAACTTAAAAACTAACTATATACCATCTTATCAGAAACCAGATGATATAAAACCAAGCTAGGTAGGGGGCAACTATATATACTCCAGGATTGCACTACAGTGGGGAAAAGGGCATATACCTTTTACTTACCTTCCAGTAGTCTACACACTGCCACTACTGTGTTGAAATTTAGCATTATAAGGTGTTGGTGTTATGAGTTTCAGTCGTGAGTTTTCAGTATTTTGAACTTTAGGTTATATGGTGTGGGTCAAAGTTTGGTCATGTAAAATGGACATATATATATATATATATATATATATATCTATATATATATATATATATATATATATATATATATATATATGTGTGTGTGTGTGTGTGTATAAATAATCAGAGTGGCTTGTGAAAACCCTACCAAGGTAGATGCAGTGATTTACAAATTTAATTTCTTGATTGGATTTTTCATATTATCATCAGGAATTAGAGCTAATTACAATTAATTTGTAACAGTTTATGTCAAAATCCTGGATTAAACAGTATAGATGTTTTAGCTCTATGATTTGTAGTTTAGATTCCTGAGTGCAAGCACACTTTTCATGGAAATGCTTGAGTTTAGACCAGGGTGGTGAGCATCAAGCCTGATCTGCCAACTTAACTCCATTTTCTTCAGGATGGCATTTTTGTTTCCTTCAGGTAGACCCATGCTGAGCTCGTTCAGGTTGTGGACGTGGAAATGGAAATCTCCATCATGGCAGTGCTTTGCTAGCTGTTTTTTTGTAGGCTTAGAGTCTGATGTCAGATAGGTGGTGCACCACCCTGATTTTGAATTTGTTTACAGTTTTCCCTATGTAAAAGCAACTGCGGCATTACACTGTGCACGGTATATCACAAAAGCAGTGCTGCAATTACCAGAACAAGTGTTGATTTTTCTCCTGATTACTGGACAAAAGAAGTAGTCCTTGTTGCTCATGTATTTGGAGTAATAGCAAAAACGGGGGCTTGAATGGTAAGTTCCTCTTTTGTCCTCCGCTGGTCTGAATTTGTACTCTACCCAGTCCCTTATGTTCCTGGCTCTCTCAAAAACAAAACAAGGATGAGTTCCTAGAACTTTTTCCACTAGTTTATTGTCCATAATCATTAGCCAGTTGTCAGTCATGATCTTTCATAGGTGTGTACTAGGCTAATGGCCCTGGAGCCTTTACAACCCTAGCCCATAGAAGTGCCCTGGCATCGTGCCACCCGACGTTAGTTCCCAGTGCCTCTATCAAGTAGAGCCACTGGAGTGATTCCCAGGGTGAACTTTCTATTACCCATCCACTCATCAAGATTTGAAGAGGGTCAGCGAGGTGCTCTGCTCGACATGTATGGGAAGTCTATCAGCATGGGCAGTCTCTGGGTGAGCATGTTCTGTTGATTGTGGTGATGAGATTGAGGTCTCTGAAGTGTGTGGTGTGGAGGGATTGGGATATCTTTAGATGTAGCATTTCTAACAGAGCTGGGTCAGACATGGCTTTGTTAGTCAAGCAGAGATCACCTGTAAGTAGGTGATATGAGACAGAGGAATAGCTGGAGTCTTTTGAGTCTGTCCATGTAGGACATGTGTTTAGTGCCTATGATCCTCTTCATGAGGTACTTCTCTGGCCTCTCTAGCTGTTGCAGGTGTCTAGTGAGGTACATGCCAAATAGGGCGTTATACTCGATGATTGGTCTAATGAGGGAAGAGTAGAGAGAGATGATGACCTCTTTCTTTCTGGATGCAAAACCCTTGGTAATGAGATGTGCCACATAAAAGGACTTTCTGACCACAGTGGCAATGTGGTGGTCGAAGGAGAGGTTGCTGTCAACCTGCGTCCCCAGATCTCTTATAATGCCTTCAGTGTTCAGTGCGCTCCCATCGATGTGGTAATTAGTGGGAACTGAGTTTTTACCAAAGGGGATGATGACGCTTTTTTTGGTGTTAAGTTTAAGGCCATGGTTTTGACACCAGTCATTGGTCTCAGTGAGGCCTTTCTGTAGGATGTCTGCATCACTTGGGGAGTTAATAATGGTTCCCAGCTTGCAGTCATCTGTGAACTTGGTCAGCCAGAGTCCCTTTGTGTTGGCCTGGACTTCTGAGAAGTAGATGCCAAACAGGATAGGACTCAGGACCAATCCCTGTGGGACTCCACTTGTGACTGGTGTCTGATTGTTTTATAATCTATTGTAAAAGTGAGTGCTATACTTCTTTTTTTTTGTTCTCCTGTGGATCTTGGTGATGGTTTCTGTTCAGCTCAAGGAGTCATCTGCCTCTTTTAAAGTTTTGATTGGGTTGAGGATGAAATTCAGTAATCTATTTCTGTAACCCCTAGCCAGGAAGTTTCAGTAAAGGTTGATTAGATTTATAATGAAATCTTTAAGCTCTTTGGGGACAAGTGCTATTCTCATCACCTGAGATTTTATAACATTTCTCTTAGTGATCTAGGGATGCATGATTTTATTATGCTGCAGCATATTAACCCTGGTTGGTTTTCTGAACAGTTTATTGGAGAGGCATTTGTTTTCA
This sequence comes from Protopterus annectens, assembly GCF_019279795.1. NCBI lineage: Eukaryota > Metazoa > Chordata > Ceratodontiformes > Protopteridae > Protopterus > Protopterus annectens. The sequence goes on from NC_056725.1 coordinate 685,173,154, forward strand.
GTGTCCTTAGATATGGTTATCTCTAAAAATCTGACTGAGGACTTGCTGTGAGAGTTTGTAAATCTCAGGAAGCTAGCTGAAATGCTGATATGGTTGTAAAAGTCATTCAATGTGGCTTCATTCCCCTCCCAGATAATAAAGATATTATCAACAAAATGGAGTTGCATTTCATCAATGCAAAATAGGGGCTTTCATACAATGCTTACTCCTCCCATTTTCCAAGAGCCACATTGGCCAGGCTTGGGACCATGGCTGCCCCCATAGCTATTCCAGTAGTCTGCTTAACCTGTTGTTAAACATGAAGTAGTTGTTCCTAAGGGTTAGATCTAATAACCTTCCTAGAATTTCTGTCCCTCCTGACAATACATTCCTGTCCTTTTAATATGCCTCTGTTATACCTTAAATACAATAGCTGTGTGGAAACACTGTATAAAGTGCTTACACATCTGTTATGACCAGGATTGTGGAATTGCTGACTGGAGTAGCTCTAATTTTACCCAGAAAATCCAGAGAGTCTAACATAAAATATTTTTTGGCATCTCCATTTGTTTTATCTGGGCATCAAGGTAAATGGATATTGTCCCAGTTATGGAACCACCACTTGTCACTAGTAGTCTGTTGGGAAGATCGGAGATACTCTTATGGGGTTTTGGGATCCCAAAGAAGCTTGGTATTTTTGGGTGGGGGTGGCCAAAAAGTAAAAAGCTTGACATCTAGTAAATCATCTTTATGCAGCATTAATAGTTACTCTCTCAAATTATTGTAAACAACATTCACATTGCTAAAATTACATTTACTGTAAAATCTGTTATTACCAAGCAAGCCTCAGTCTTGCAGTTATAAGTGTTTGTTTCTGGGACTAGGATGCCCCCCCCCCCCCCATCTGCCTTCATGATTCTGTGAGTTTTATCTCTGCTCAGATTTTTTGAGAGTGGTCACTTCCTCTTTGCTAATGTTGTAAAACTTTCTCCTAAATGGTTTACTGAGGACCTTGTGGATATCAGCCTCGCATTTGTTCTCATATGCACTCAGGGTGGGATGCAAAAGGTACAAAAGTCACTGGCCTTTTTCCATTTATATCATTGGCATTTCTATCAGTGTTGCTTCTATCCTTATTTTTGTCATTGAAAAATACTTTAAGATTCAATTTCCTCATGTAACGTTTAACATCTATCACAGTTTCCACCAAGTTACTTATGTTAAAAGGTATAAAAGTCTGACTCTCACCTAAGATTTCTTGCTTTAGCTGAGTCAACATTTTTTCAAGTGGTTCCAGACTGTAGTCCTATTTTGTTGTTGGTTCTGGTGGGTTCCTTCTGTTTTGTTGATCTCCCCAAGTCCCTCAGCTCCCTGGCCCTTTCCAGGACCTGTTCCTCTGTTGCTGATGGCCTTGTGGAGACCTCTGAGTCAGGAGAAAGGCTGCTCCATTTTGTGCCTCCCTGCTGGGGTCTGGTGGTTTTAGTTGGTGTGGTCTCCCTTTGAGGTGTTATCCTCATGAGCTGCTGCCTCATGCTGGTGGTGGGTACACATAAGCCGGGTCCAGGTTCCTGGTGGCCCTGGTGAAAATCCTGCTTGTTTTCCCCTTCCACATCTCTCTAGTCTACAGTATGTGTGGCCAGGCTCCCTTGTGCTTTCACCTCATGCTTTGGGTGGTAGTTAGGTTTGTCATGTTTCCAGTGTCCAGCACAATGTTTCCCACTATTGTGTCTAGGTGGTTATCTCCTTCTCCTGGACAAAGTATGGTAGTTTTGTGGTTCCTGGTTTGTCCCTTAAGTCCCTGATTTTTTTTTTCCATTTTCTTCTCCTTAACTTTGTTTACAAAGTCAGTAATTCAGTTTTCAAGATCTAAACATTTGGAAGGAAAGTCAAGATTTGCCTTGCATCAATAATCCAAGTGTAGTATGTTGCTGATAGTCAAATTCTGCTGGGTTTTATTATGTCTAAGGAGGATCCCAATCAGCTTGAGACTAGCATCTTTTAAAATTGTGTCCCATTCTCTGATTAAGTCCTCCTCCACATTGTTCCACATAGGTTTCTTGAACAGCTTTAGTCTCCTAGGAAACAGTTCCTTTTCAGTACTGTTTCTAGGGTAAATTTCTTCCCAGTATAGTCCTTTCAGTCTTTTTATATGTTTCTCTAGGATGAGAAAGCTGTCGATAGATTCATGTTGCATGTTGTTTCTTGGTGAGTTATCTAGATGGTCATCATGCCCAGTGTGCTGGCTTACATTTACCCAGGTAGGTGTCTTCAGAAGGTTTTTAAGTCTATCTGTTTCCATATCGCTGGTGGTCTCCTTAACGTGATACTCTCAAGTGGATAACTCCTTTTGGGGGGGAGGCAAGGATAAACAGAAAATAGAGGTAATCCAAAAGGTTCAAGTCAAGTCTGGTATCCCACCTGTGAACCAGAGGATGACAGGACTGACAAGAAACAAGAGTACAAAGGATTAGTTCAGATAAAATCACTTTAGCTAGCAGATCTATGAGACTCTCTCTCTCTGATAGCCTGCCTGTGGGAGGAATAAAGATGCTTTGTTGAAGTTTCAAGTAGTTTATTCAGTTAACTAGGTAGATGGATGAGTGTTCTTGTTCTTATGCATTACATTCTACAGGTCAGTTTTTAAAGGCAATTACAGACAATGGTAGGAGGGTCCAGGGGAGCTGAATGAAAGAAAATCTGGGAGACGGAAAAATGAGGAGACAATCTCAAAGCTTAGAGGTTAGTCCCTTATTTGAATATTCCTGAAAGACCTGTGAGGATTTACCAGATTAGCAGCTTGTGGAATAGAAAGTATAACTGTGGCCCAGGGGTCTGAAACTCACATACTTGTTCAGAGTCCAGTGCCTTTTCACTAGACCATGGGGACTGTTTACACCCAAATTTCTGTCAGCCCAGAAACTATATTACAGCATCACTATGGAAAATAATATCATAATAGAAACAGCATTCAGTACAAAGCTTCTTAAAGTCATAATAGATGATTACTTAAAATTTGATCAACACATCATTCAAGATATAAAAAAATCACCAAAAACTGGGCTTCCTCTACCTAACCAAACCCTTTCTCATGGACTGCTCTAGAAAAATCTAGTATCATCTTACCCTTTCCCCTCACCATCCATCATGCAGCCTGACTAATCTTCAGCCTACCTTGCAAAATAAACTAGAGACTCATTACAATAAAATAGCCAAGTTTGTGTCCGTCTTACTAAACTGTACACACCACAGAATAACATTATAGCACCTTAGCTGGCTCATATTACCTTAACTAATCCCAACTACTTAATTCCCATAAAGTAATACACGGACCTAACATCTGCACTTTCTACAAACATACTCAAAAGCTACTCTTCACCTAGGAATCTCCACTCACAACAAATCAGCACCAAGTTTCACAACAGTGTGGGCGACACAGTTTACTCAACCTACATTACTAAGCACCGGAACAATATCCCTATAATGCTAAAACAAGATATCAGTACCACAGGTTTTAAGCACAAGATAAACCACCTAACTTATTTTGGCTATGCTCATGCTTCCATCCTGACTAAACTCATCAATGTTTGCTTTCATTACCTTAGTTTTTTTTTTTTGTTCTCTTTTCTCATTCCCACTTCTTCTGGCCTTCAGCTTTACACCCGGTCTTCTCCCCTACTTATCTTTAAATTCTCTCCTCATCTCCTTACTTATTTCCAACATTGGCTGCACCTCTCACCTTTCAGAACATGTTTCTACTATTGGATATTTCTGTTCTATTGTTGTTGCAATCAGACCTTCTACTTCCCTTCTGAACTTGTACTTTCAGATCCCTATACCTGTAGACCTGTTATTTCTCTCCTATGTTTATACTTTAGATCTCTGTACTTGTAGCCTTTACTAATTTCCACGTTTTTATTTATGGTATTTACAACTTTTTTATGCCAATACAACAAACTAAATGAATATGAACTTTTGTTTACACTTTTAATATATCCAGATATTTAAGTTAAAATGTTACTTCTGTTTCATATGTGCTATGAAAACTGAATACAATATGTGAAATATTTTCTGTTTTAGCCTTAATACAGCTTCCCCTCAGGCATCGCTGAAAATGGGTCTCATTGATTAGTCAGACTTCCCTGGTAAACAAAAGGCAATAAATACAAAAAAACAGGAATCTAGGATGATGGACCATTTTGAGAAGCAGGCATAAGTCTTGGGAACTTTTTCCTGAGATTGATGAAATATGTTAAACACAGTTCCAGAGGGATATGGCTGAACAGATTGTGGAATCTCTCTGGAGACACCCACCCCCACACCAGACAATAGGAAACAGATGGAAGCCCAACTCTCTACTATATATCCATAAGACTGCTCTCAAATGCAGCCAATGGGGCATCTATAGCAGCAGCCACCAGCATAGTCATGTGCTGTTATGTGATTTTGCAGACAGTTTAAAGTTGTCCTTTCTGAATGCCCTCTATGATGGAGCACCCTTATTTGCTCCAAACTTGAAAGGGACTATGACAAAGTGTGAGCAAGGCAGGGTAGACATTATCTCCCATTGGCATTCACTTTGAAACCAATCAAAAGTCATTCTCCAGGAACCAGAAGGGTAACAAACGGCTGTGGTTCAAAATGTTCCAATGTTCTTCCTTTGACTCCTCTTTGGACAGGGCCCCTTGTGGCAGAGGAGGGTCCTTTAATGGACATCACTCCAGGGCAGAAGAGGTGTGCAGAATCAAGGATTTAGAAGTCTCTTTCTTGGGAAGCACGTCCAACACTCCTGAAAGGTTTCTTGATTGCTGTCTTCTGGAAACAGTTTGGGGACATATTTTGCTTTACCCAGAAACTTTTTTTGGTTGTGTCCAGGGCTACATAATATCATTCATTACCAGCCCCAGCCAAAGTACACTACCTCTTCTAGACATTCCACCCCTCCAAAAAGGGCAGCAGCTTGAGAGATCCCTCAGCTTTTTTAAAAAGAGCCATCCAAGAGGTCCCATCAGACAAGAGGTTACAGAGTCTACTCAAAACTCTTTTCACTGCCAAAGAAGACCAAGGACCTCAAGGCCTTTCCGGATGTCAGCAAGCTAAATCTCCATGTAAAGAAGACAAACTTCTGGATGGTCATAGTGCAGTCCACCCTTCAGCTGTTACAGGAAAATGGAGGGATGTGCTTAGTAGACTACATGATACTTACTTACATGTTAAAATTGCAAAGCAATCCAGTAGATTCATGCACTTTTGGTTGGGAACCAGTCGTTACCAGTTCTAATCATTGACTTTTGGTCTCACTACAGACCCCCCCCCCCAGGTTTCCACCCAGTGCATTTTGGTGGTAGCAGCAAATCCCAGACTGCAAAGGCACAGAGTGTTCCCATACTTCAGCAACTGGCTGTTAGTTGCAAACACAAGGGTATCATTCATCCTATCAAGAGATTACATGCTCCTCTTGTGTCAGTCCTTGAGGAAATCTATAAGGTTAAAAAGTTAGTTCTGGAACTTGCTCAGTCCTTGCCCTTTATAGCCTGTTAATTGGACACCACAATAAGAATAGGTAGGCTCCCAGAGCAAAGGCTGATCTCCCTCAGGCTATAACTTCTAGATGTCCTCAGTTATGACTCCCCTTAAGCTTCCTTTCCTCTATGTACACTGTGCACCGTGGAAGCCTCCATAATGCTAGTGCTTCTTATGAAATACCATATGGGAGTTCTGCAGTGGGCAAACAGTGTTCAGTGTTGTTAGTCTTCTCTCTGATTATACCTTTCCATAAAACTGTCATGAAGTTGCAGAAACCACTTGAAGTGGTGGATTCAGTCTCCCTTTGCACAGTTGGAATGTCCTCTTGCTGTTCCCCTACCATCAGGCACAGTTACTATGGATGCTTCTTTTGTGGGTGTGAAAGCATTGCAAAGGAATGACAGTCCCAGGAATGTGGTCACAACAAGTGGCTCAACTTCACATCAACATTCTGGAGATGAGAACAGTCCTTCTAGCATTGGCGGCACTTTAGGGCTTCCTACTCCAGTGTGTAATTTCCATCCATACAAACGATATGTCAGTGGTATGGTACATAAACAAGGAGGAACCTGCTCTTATCCCCTTGTGCTGAGAGGCCATGACAGTTTCTGATAGCAACACACATTCCAGGTTGGACTACCCTTCTAGTGACAGGCTCACTTGTTGCATCTTTATGTCTCATAAGTGGCCCCTCAGTCATTTAGTGGCAACCAAGATATTCAGCTGCTGGGTTCAGCCTTGCTGTGATCTCTTTGCTTCTCCTCACTATTCCAAATGTATCAGCTACTTTGCTCTCATCCCTCCATAGGTACAGACATCCAATGATGCTCTGACCCATCCTTGTACATCTGAACTTTTGTATTCTTCCCTTCTGTCCATTACTGACAAAATCCTTAGCAGAAAGCATCCATGCGCAATGTAAAAGTCATCCTCATAGCCCCCTTCTGGCCCAGGAAAACATGAATCCCAATGCTCTGGCTTCATTTGATGTGACACCATGGTCACTAGATCCACAACTTGACCTTCCCTCCCAGCCATTCAGCAAGCCTCATCCAGACATCACCTCCCTCAGACTAAATGCATGGTTTCTGCAAGTCGAATGATGGCCAGTAATTCAACCTTAATTCCCAGAGTAATTCAAATTCTAACTGCATCTTGGTATCAATTTACTAATGTACAAAACCAAATGGAAAAGATTCTCCTTAAGGACAGCTGATCAGGATTTGGTCCCTTTGCTCCAATCCCTTTCATTCTGCAAATTCTAGCTGGCATTTTTGATACAGCTAATATTTAGTCTAATATCAAATCCAGTTGGCTGATATCTGTAGTTTTCATTCAGGTCTCAATTTCAAAATACAGTATATGCAAAGCTTTTATAAAGACCACTTTTTATTCTCAGACCACCCATCAAAGATCTCATTCCACCATGGGATCTTACACAGATATTACAAGCTATCCCTAAACCACCCTTTGTGCCTGGCCTCGCCTCTAATTCCTTTTTAAAATGTTGGAGGACTATTTCTGGTTGCCATTACTTCAGTAAAAAGAATATCTGAAATGTATGCCTTGGCCTGCACACAAACATATATGATTTTCCACAGGGTCTCCCTTAGACAACATCCAACATTTGTTCATAAATTTGCCTCAGAGGCAGCCTTAAACCAAAGTATTCATTTACCAATCTTCTTCCCAAGGTACTCTATCATGGGAGAATACAACTTCATACTTTAGACATGCAATGACATCTAAGATTTTACTTTCATAGGACAGAATCAATAAGGAACCATGACCAACTTTTTTACATCCATTTCCAAGGCTATATTAGGGAGCAAGACACCAAAGTCACTTATTTAGATGGCTCTTAGATTGCATCTCCTTCAATTACTTTTTTCATAACAAACTGTTACCATCAATAGCTAAAGTACATTCCACAAAATCCATTTTGACTACTATGACTTGCTTCAAGTACTCTACTATAGTTGAGATATGTGCTTTAGCAAGATGGTCAACAGTGCAGATATTTATCAAGTACTACAAACGCGATCTTATATCGAAGTCTAGAGCTTCATTTGGTTCCACCATTCTCAAGAGTATCCTGCCATGATGACGCCCAGGAAATATTTAGATGGTGATTCTGTCCCAACCACTGAGACAGGTTGAGGAGACAATACAGGATATGAATGTTTTATATAGTCATCATAATGTTAGATCCTTACTGACCCTCTATGTCCATCTCAGTGTCCCACCACTGTCTCCCTTCCAAATTTTCACTTTCCTTCTGGATATATCTGGTAGATCTAAGCCTGAAGCTTTTCTTTAGGACACTTTTTCTGTATCCTTTTTTCTGATATAGGGCAGTCTTGAAATGACAGACACGGGGAGTGCACAGCACCATAGGAGAGGGGGAATCTCAAGCACTGGAGAAGATTCTGAGTGATAAATGTCTGTCTTGGATCCGCCACAAGGATGAATAACACATCAGTTGAGATGGACAAACGGGGACAATAAGGATCTATTGTTATGGTGAGTACATACTTTTAGTGTTTGGAATTAAACTGTGGCTTTGGCTGGAAGGGACAATCGTGTATTATCAGAAACATGTTAGTGAGACATAATGGAAGAAAATCAGTGCAGAAACAGAAAGGGAAGAACCCTTAGTGAATGATATGGAATCTTGTCAGAGCATTCCTCCCTAGAAAGCAATGAATGATGTGTGTGTAAAAGCAGAGAGGGAGAGATCCACAGTGATAAAATCATTAAGAAAAGAAAGGGAACCTGAACAGAGTCCTAGGCTTCCATCTGTAGGCTCAAAACAGCAAGTGAAAAAAGGACTTTCAAAAGCAGGTACCTAAAGAGATACAAATTAATAAGGTAAAAATAAATGAACTGCCAGAACTGCCAAAACCAGAAGGAAGAAGAGACACTATTTTGGGCTGCTTTTGTAGAGGAATGATTTAAAAAAAAAACAGCTATACCTGTATTTGTACACAAAGAGACTGCATCCCCTAAACTTTACATCAGTGTACTGATAAAAGCATTCCTGACTTGATAGATTTGCAGATAAGCAATAAGAATTTTAATAAAGCTAAGTGAGAGGACAACACATTTAGCAGAGATTGAGAAAACATGGCCAGACTAGAAGGAAGAACAGATGAGCAGACTGACAACAATCCTACTCTTATATTTTAAGTTAAAGAATGACTTGTTCTTTAGACCAAATAAAGACAAAGTACTATGTCAACTATTAATTTTCTAAACCTTTCAGAACACTTGTGACGAAACTGATATGCAACTATACTCCTTTTAGAACTTATTTGCAGCTTGCTCAGAATGTAAAAAGACTGCACCAAATCCTATGTTCAGAAGTCTGCTGATATGTATGTCTATTATTAAAGTCCAGTTTGAGAAAATTATGTTGATTTTGTTTACCCATTGGTAATATCTACCAATACACTAGTGATTATTGATTATGCCACTACGTTTCTTGCAGTAGTACCCCTGCCAAAGCCAATGCTAAGCCAATCACCAAAGTTCAAGTTATTTTTCTATAGTGCAGGGATCCCCAAAGAAATACTCATGGATCGGTGAGCCCCATTTATGTCCAGGGTAATGCATCAGCACTGTCACGGTTTTAAATAAAACAGTTAAGAACTTCAGTGTACAACCCTCAAAGTAGTGGGTTAGTACATTATTTTATTAAGCCTCTGAAGCCTATGTTAAATAGCATAGGCAAGTTGATAAGAACTGGGATCAATTTTATCCCTTCCTTCTTTATGTTACAAGAAAGGTATCCCAAGCTTCAATGAAATTAAACCTACTCAATTTACTATTTAGTGGACATCTCAGTGGCCTGCTGGACATAACAAAGGTGACTTATAAGGAGGAAAAATCCCCACTTCTAGTATGACAGTGCATTTTACAAACTTGCAGGATAGGTTAAAATTGTTATGCCAGTAGTTAAAGGACATATGCAAATGGCACAAGAGGCACAACAGAGGTTGTTCAATAAAAATGCCAGACTTAAGGAACTTAAAATGGGGATAAACTGTTGGCATTATTTCCCTAGGCTGAAAATAAATTACTAGCAAAATGGTAAGGTCTCTTTTATGTGGTAGAAAAAAATAAATGAACTGCAAAATAAGACAAAACAGAATGAGAAAACTACAGCAGACATATTACATTAATGTGTTAAAACCATGGGGAGAAGAAGACTTCCAAGATGGCTGCACATTGAGTAACAGCTTGTTTCTAGCTCTCCCAATGTAAAAACAGAAACTCAGCAGAGAAGGCCAGCAGACTTGTGTTTATGGGTAAATTTCAGTAACTGGCTATTAAGTGCACTGCCTGGATGCCAAGAATAAAGAAATACAGAAGACCTGGAAAAAATCAACTACAAAAAAGAAACACTGATTGGGGAAATTCTGCAGCTGTTCAGCAAAATGCAATGCAACCTTCAGACATGACTTCCAATAACCTAAAGGAAGATAAAAGACAACTTCATACAGACCTGGTTAAACTAAGCAAAACACTGATGGAGTATATCAACACAAACAACAAAAGGCTGGAAAAATGGAAAAAGCTTTAAACAGATATTCAGTTGAGATGATAAAACTGCAACAATCAGAGGTCGATGAGATTGCTCAGGAACAGATGTTTCAAAACATAATAGAATTAGATGACAAAGCATGTAGGGAAGCCTGAGATTTTCAGCTATACCAGAGAAGCTGGAAGGAACAAACTGCATTAATTTTTTGAAAGCACAAATTAGCAACTGGACTGGTATTCCACAGCAGGGGTTGTTAGCTGAAAGGGCACATCGTGTATGTGCTCCTAACCTAGCTATAAGAAAGCAACCTAGACCTTTAATAGAAAAGGTGCAATCCTACCATCAGAAGGAGTTGATTCTGCCAAAACTCTGGCAGAAGGACAAAATACTAAAAGCGGGAAACAGCAGAGAGTTTGTGGAAAATGATTACTCACTGTACACCAGACAGAAGAGAAGTACATTCATTCCACTATTCAGGAAATGTTGAGACATGGGTGTGAGATTCAAACTGCTGTATTCAGCTGTCTTTAAAGTATTCTTCCCTGGAGGGACAACATAATTTTTTGATGAAGTGCATGCTAAGGACGAAATACAAAAGTTTGCCCAAGAAAAAGTGAGCTGTGAAACAGAAGGATATTCTGCTTCTTGTTCTTCTAGTAAGAAAGACCACAGAAAGACTGTACCTGTGAAACCTTTTCCAGTATTTCAATGGAAAATGTTGGAGAGAAGGAAGGGAGCATGACAGTTGACTAGAAGAATCGAGAGTACGTTGGAAATGAAGCAGAGACAGGATTTGGGCGATGGAGAAGAACAGTAATAAAACCAGTAATTCAATGGGGATCACAATACAATCATTATATTTGTGAAATATGACAGAACAAGAAAATCTGGAAATATTGGACTTTTTCAAAATTTCCTGGATTTGAGGGGGCTGTAACGTATGTGCCCTACTTCATGTCATTAATATTCAGAAAAATGCTTTGGGGAGGGGAAGAGGCGAGAATGCTAACTGTAAGTAAAGAAAACATTTTATTTTCTTAATAGTATTGTATTTGTGGTGTATGTCTTTTTGCATGGTATTTAAAATGTAATGGGGGTTGTGAACAGGTGCTGTTGTTTTTCTTTTTCTCCTCTCTTCTATCTTTCTTCTTGTACAGTTTTAAGAAATATAGGCAATGCAAAAAAAGCAAATTAATGTGTTTTTTTTCATTCTTGCATGGGGAAATGACTGTATCAGGGACCTTGGATTGATTAGTCTTAAGACAGAGCAAGTAAATTAAAAAGAATATTGAATATTATGAGGCTTTTTTCTACCAAATGCAGGTATACCTAGAAGTAGTTCTGCAGCTGGTCTTCATGTTTCCATGGAAACAATCTGATAAAGAGAAACTGGCTGACTGGTTCTCATGTCTCCATGGAGGCAATCTGGTAAAGTAAAACTGGAGACAGTCTGGTGGAAAGGGACTGGCTGAGTGAAAAGAAAAAAAAAAGAAAAGAGAAATTGGCTAGGACATAATGTTCTCTGAAAGCAATCAGGGGTTACCCCAGCTGGGAGGACTTTAAAGATAAGACAAAACCAATTAGACCTAGAAGTAAAGTTTTCTCAGTTTTTTTTAAATGCAATGGGGACACTAATAATAAATAAATAAAATAAATAATAATTAATATAAACAGGTGTTTTTTTTTAATTCTTCTCCCTGATTTCTTTTTAGTTGCTCAGGGAGAGAGGAGAAGTGGGGGAGAAAGAAAAGATCTGCATAAAAGAGTATGACAAAAGAAAAATCAGTGTGCTTTTTCCCATGCTTGCATATGGAAATGACTGGGATAAGACCCTAGTCATTATCCAGCAACAAGTTTATTACAAAGCATTTAAATGAAAATGAATACTGAATATTATAAGTTTTTTTCTGGTAAACAAGGTACCCTTAGCAGTTTTGTGTCTGGTTTGTGTATTACTAGAAGACAATTTGATAAAGAGAAATGTCTTGGAGAAAGTGTTTACTGAAAGCATTCAAGTGTTTTCTCAGCTGGGAAAGCTATACAGATAGACAAAATCAAATAGCACTAATAGCACACGTACCATGCATCTTAGCATGACTAACCTTTTTTTTTTGGTTAACTATAGCCCATCTGTGTGACTGTCAACTTAGAACTTTTGTTCTTATTAGCAAGCAAAAACATCAATATTTGAAGATGCACACAGTTTTGTGTGTTTTTATTACGTTAATGTGTTTTAGGGGGGGTTGTTTGTTCTGTTTGAGGGCTTTCTAAAATGTTTTGTAAGATGTGGCATAGGTTCAAATGGATATGACAAAAAAAATGTATAAAAGACCAACCTGCTGAACAGTATATGCATGTAACATATAAGTTGGAACTAGACATTTAACAAACAAATACATAAAAGGTGGTAATAACTATATAAGAAAATGATGCTTTCTGTAATGTCTTCCAATCTGAATGGTCTTACAGATAAATATAAAAAAGAAAGAGTAGTGAACTATATTTAAAATTGTAGAGTGCAAAAATCTGTGCTACAGGAGGCACACCTGGAAAGAACAGAACATGTGAATTTGATAAAGAAAGGTTTTCAGGGTGGTTATTCAGCGGAATATCTGGGGAAAGGAAAAGAGGAGTATTTATATTAATTGAAAGAGGGGCTCCAATAGTGATAGAAGAGGAAAAAAATGATAATGGTAGATACATTGTACTAAGGGGATACTGGCATGGGAGGATGATTACACTGGCGTGCATTTACATTCCAGCTAAAACTGCTATAATGGAGCTTAAGAAAATTCTGGGAGAAATAGGCAGCTTTCAGCATCAAACATTACTTATAGGTGGAGACTGGAATTTGGTTTGCAACAGTGAAGATGTGTCTGGGGGGCCTAGAAGGGAAAATATAACAAAGGAGGGTAGAAGTTTGAGGAATTTTATGAAACTGTTTGGCATGGAAGATGTGAATTCAGCACTAGGAGTTTGGAGTGAATTTACATATTATTCTCCAAGATACAAAAACTGATCTAGGCTAGACAGAATTTATGTCTCACAGGAACATGTGCATTTAATTAAAGGTCTTGAAATGCACCCAATAACTATTTCAGATCATGCGTCAATAATAACTAAAATAAAACTGCAAGGTAATGAAATAAAAATGAGACACTGGTGCTTTCCCACCTATCGGCTGAAAAGAGAGAAATTTAAGGAGTGGGTTTTGGAATTAATTCAGGAGTTATTAGAGAAGACAGAAAAATCCTCTGAAAATGTAGCTAGGGAGTGGGATAAAATTAAAGTGGAGTTTAAAACTAGGGTGGAACTAAAGAAAAGGGAGATATGGCTAAGAAGTAACAAGAATTATTTAGAGGAACTGACAAATGTTAAATTATTGCAAAATAAAGGGAATCTCTCAGAACAAGGAAAAGGAGCAAGTGCAGAATGCTGAACTGAAAATAAGGGATTACATCTATAATATGCACAAGTTTAGAAAGATTGCTATTAAGCAACAGTTTTTTTTATAATTCTAGAGCACAAAAACTGTTAGCACAACTCAGGCAACAGAAAGTGGAAAGGCTGTCACCAAGCTTAGGTAGCCTATAACAAGGAAGATGACAAGAGATCCTGTAGAAGTATTAGAAATATTTAAAAAAAATGTATGAAAGTTTGTATAAAGCAAAGAAATATGGAAATCAATAAAAGATACAAATGGAAATGTTTACGGAAAAATTAAATATGCCAAGGTTAGAGGTAGATGAGGCTCAATTACTAACAGGATAGGAAGAGATGAGATAAAAATGGCTATGTATAACCAATATACAGGAAATTCCCCAGGAATTGATGGTATTCCTGTGGAAGTTTGGAAGCTAAGAGGGAAAAAGTGATAAAAATCTGGAAGGTTTTGTTTTAACAGTATATTAAGAGGAGGAGAAGTACCAGCATCCAGGAAGAAGGCAGTGATAATGATAATACCCAAAGAGGGTAAAGATCCATTAGATCCAGCTTCATACAGGCCTATTTCAATACTAAATCATGATTATAAAGTGTTTATGTCTACAATGGATAAAAAATGGCAAACGTGATACCAGAATTGATAGTTATGCATCAGTGTGGTTTTGTGGAGGGGAGGCAAATATTTGACAATATTAACAGAACACTGATGATCCAGAGGGAAGTGGAATGTAAGAAAATACCAGTGTTATTGATGGGTCTTGAGGCATAGAAAGCATCTGACAGAGTAGACTGGGACTTCATGAGCAAGCAATGGAAGCATTTGCTTTCCCTGATACAATTATACAATTGATTAGGAGTATATATGAGGGATCGGAGGTGATAACTGAAGAGAACGGGGTCCTCTCTGAGAGGAAGCAGGCAGGGTTGTCCGCTTTCCCCTTTGTTGTTTGCATTATATTTAGAATATTGGCAAAGAAAATAAGGGACTCAGAAATTCAAGGATATAATTGGTATGGTAGTCAGGAAAAGCTGGCTCTATTTGCAGATGATATTATTTGATACATGACAGAACAAGAGAGGGATATTACAGTGCTGTGGAACATTTAAAGACAGTTTCAAATCTTCTCGGGATACAAAATTAATAATGCTAAAACAAAGGCATTAGTGGTAAATTATGTACCCACACACAAACTGGTCCAACGATATCCATATTTATGGGGACATGATAAAATGAAGTATTTAGGAGTATGAATTAGAAGTGACTCTGTTGTGGCAGCTAAGGATATGTGAGAATAGACTAAACAGAAGATAATACAAAAATCGAGAAACTGGAAGCTTTGTTATATGGATAGGGATACTAAGATACAAGCAATTAAAATGTTTTTATTCCCTTTAGTCTTATACACATGCCAGGCATATTTTTATCTGTGATGCCCCAGCACTGGCCCAGTAATCAAGGAGCCTCAATCCTCACCACTGACAACAGTGGGGAATGTATATACTGGGAGGATGACAAGTACACACACAGTAATGTGCAATTTCCATTAAGAGCACACAGAGACCACAGTCAGTCTGGGGCTGATTTCTATCTCTTTTTCCAGATCCCCATTAAGACTCCCCACCGGCACAGCTAATAGGGTTGAAACCTCAGCTGAGTGGCCAAGCCAAGAACTCCAACACTCTCTATGTCCAACCAGTGCTTCATGTCCCTGCCCAAGTAGCTGACACACACACACACACACACTTTGAGGTTTAATTTACACACACACACACCTGAGAAAGGCTGGCACAGGTTTACTAGCTATGCCCCCTTCTGCCCAGACTGTAAAGTAGTTTTCACTGCCACCAGCAACTACTTATCGGCTACTTTAAGGTCCTAAGCAAAGGGTGTCTAATCTTACTGTGTAAAGTTGCTATTAATCCAAATGGTAGTTTGACCAAGAGCAAGGCTATTAGGAGTGGCCTGCACAGTGTCACCAAACAGATATGCAAGTACTCTCAGAGCTTAAATATCTCTAGACAGACCAACCACAATTGAAAGGTTTAAATATATTTAATAATAAATAATAAAAGAACAAGAAATACTCAGTAAATAATCACAGTTGCATCAGAGTTCAAAATAACAGGAAATACTTAAAACAACATTGTAAGACAGTCTCAAATAAATAAAGAAAACATCTAAGCTATAATTCACTATATTCCTGTCTGTATCTAAGAGAAATTACTGTACTCTAGTTAACTTACTTACAAAACAACAAGCAGGCAGATGCGGTGAGTGGGTTTTCCAGTTGATGCTGTCAGGTCAAAGACAAAATACAGAATGTTCTGCCTCCCTCTCTCTCAGAGAGCTTTTAAATTAATATTTCAGATATTAAAGCTGGGGTAGCTGACAGCATGACATCATTTCTTGTCATATGACTATCAGTTCCCAGGCTCACAACCATTGATTTTAGCATCTACCTGCAAACATAAAATATTTATATTCCTCTACATTTAAAGACAATACAAAAACTTCTAGTTCTAGACATTATGTCTCCTATTGCACTATTTAACTTCGTGTTTCAGTCCCCATTGTTAAAATACATATACATCTAAATAGTTGCAATAGTGTATTTACATTTCTGCTCAGTATTTTACAAAATATTTCTTCCACACATATCTGTGCAATGTGACATACAGTTCTAATGCAGTTGTAACACAAGCAATTGCATCATGCTGATATTCACAAATGACACACACCCACTTACAAAATTCCAGATAGCTGGGCTGGCAGTATCTCCTTCTGTCACACTTCTATATAAATCATATTAATATTCATATGACATGTAATTGTTTACAAAATTCCAGATAGCTGGGCTGGCAATATCTCCTTTTATTATATTATCAACCAGAGGAGAAGCTGTGGATAGCAATTAAAAAGGAGTTCAAGGATTTTGTCTGGGAAGGGAAGCCTGCAAGGGTCAAGTGGGATAAGTTGATTCTTCCAATAGAACAAGGTAGACTAAGATTACCCAATTTGAGGGGGGTATTTTAGAGCAACACAGTTAAGGCTCTTATACATAGAACAAGCAGAAAACTAAGTGGAAAAGAATGATGATGATACGGGGGGAGCTCAAGAAATAAGGAGAGATTGGGATTTTGGATGCAGACTCTTAAGAAGAATAGAAATCATGCAGAGTATTATATTCATAAAATAGCTGGGAGTATTCTAAGAACTAAACTAGCACAAGAATGGAGAAAAGAGACTCTGATGATAGGGATGCTTGTGGTTAGCGATACAAATAATAGGCAAGTGGGGGCTGGAAATTATTGAAAAAAACTGGCAAAGGAACCAAGGTATTGGGAGCAAATACCTAGAAAGGGAAAGGTAATAGAATGGGAAGAGGCTAAGAAATGATTTGGATTGCAGGTTAGAGATTGCCTACCCTATCAAGGATTGATATCAGATGATAGGCAAAGAGAAAGACATACGGTGCCCTAAATGAAAGACCAGCACTGGTAGAGTTTTTAATAGAATCTAGAACAGAAGCTGTCATTAAAAAAGGAATAATTAGAAGAGCATATAAAATATTGAATGAAAATTATAAGAATTAATTAGAGGATCTTAGAAAAGATTGGGAAGAGAGAGTGGATAAGCAATTCACAAAGAGACAATGGGGGACATTTGTATATCTCCCAAATATGCAACAAAGTCTAGAAGATTTAGGATCTTTGCCTGGACGTGTTTACATAGATATTTTATACCCCAAATAGACTCCAAAGAATTTTTCCTAAGGTGGATAACAAATGTTGGAGGTATGACGGCCAAGAAAGAGGTGGCTGGGAACATATTTTTTGGGAGTGTAATGAGCTGGCAGACTTTAGGGATTCCCTGCGAACCACTCTGTCAGAGATGCTGGGTGAGTGGAGTGGATTGACTAGGGAGATGAACTATGATACACAATCGGAATTACCTAGACATAGTAAAGCCTCGCTAAGTCTAATTATGACCACTGCCAAAAAAGCATTTACTAGAAAATGGAAATCAAAGTCTAGACCAACTTTCGTAGAAGTAGTGAATGTAGTAACAGAGAAAAAACAACTGGAATTGGGCTCTTTAGAAAAGGGACGGAGCACAGTACATAGAAAAATGGGTATTGTGGGAACAATATATACACAGTAGCAGCAAGGTTTAAGAGGCAGTATTTAAATAAGCCATGTAATGCTTAACTGACAATGACTGGATAGATCATAATTGATGTATAATGTTTGCAACTACAGTTGTTTCAGTGGTGTCTGTGATGTATAATGTTTGCAACTAAACTGGTGTCAATATTGTTTGTTTTTCCTTTATATAAATGTAAGATTGCCTATGTCATATGTGATAATTTAATAAAAATGTTTATTGAAAAAAAAAACATGGAGGCAAGCTGAAGCTTCTGCAGTCAGCTTGGTAGCTGAGAGAAGCAGCAGTTGTGTATGGTATCTAAGCTGTTCATACAAATGGAACATAACTATTGCCCAGAAATAATAAATGAAAGATTTTTAAATGACAAAGCAAGAGGGTTTTTTCTGTGCTACATGGTGGAACAGACTTAATACAGCATCATACTGAAACTGCCAAGAAAAAGGAAATCTAAAACCTTATACTATAACAAAGTTATAAAGGAAAGCCATAAGTGAAGAAGAGGAGATAAAAGGATTAAACTAGGAGTTATTGATGACTCTCAAAATGAATGGAACAGTTCAGTTTTGTGTTGATATCTAAGCCATATGGAGCCATACTTTTCTATAATAATTTCCAAAAACTGAACAAAATATCCAAATTTGGCACATCTGATAGCCAGGGTGGATAAGCTCACAGAGAGGTTAGGTAAAACAAAGTTTTTGTTCATCATAGATTTAACCAAAACACACTTGCATATTCCCTTTATCAGGTCTTTATCATTCTGCTGTCTTACCCTTTGGATTTCAGAGTTGCTGTCACCTTTCAAATGTTTATGGATAAACATCTGAAACCTCACATTAGGCACTCATCTGAGTATCTTGATGATTTAGCAATTTATTCAGAAGACTGGAAGTCATATTTAGCCAAAGTGGACTTTCTAAGACAAACAGAGTCTAGCAGTCTCCACAGATAATGCCACCAAAAGTAAGCTTTACAATTAAGATATATGATTGGAAGAAGGCATACAAAAACAGAGGCTGCCAAGAACTGGCAATACTCAGTAAAGAAAGTACATATCTAGGTTTACTGCCACAGGCAGTACTCTGGCAAACCATACAAATGGTAAGAACCCCCAACCCCATTTTCCAGGAAAGGTGTACCATAGCAGATGAGGCTTTTCACCAACTGAAAGTTATTTTGGATTCTCACCTAGTCATAGTTGCTTTTGACTTGAGTAAATCCTTTATTTTGTACACTGATGTATCTAAAGAAGAGTTAGGAGCTCTTCTGTCTCAAGAAGCAGATGATGAGTAACTGATATCAAAGCAGAAAGTTAAGAGCAGACTTTAAATAGTCAGCCATAGAGCAAGAGTATTTTACTATTAAGTGGGCATTAACTCCTCTGCAATATTATATATTAAGACTCAGCACAGCTTAAAGTGGTATTGGTCATGTTTGGAAGCATCTTTGTTTTACAATTAATTTTTCCCCATTGTATATCTCATGATAAAGGTGCAAGTGATTTTTGCAAAATATAAAGACTGTAGTGTGATTTTTGACTTTTTAGTTTCACTATTTGCTCAATTTTTTATTATAACCACACTATGATGGCATGACAAGTACTGAGCAAACATGGTCATACATCTCTAAACCATTAAGGGTAATTAAAATAACTTACTTCTATAGAGGACCTGCATTTTCTTTATATTATGTTTTAATTACATCATCTTCTGTTAATTTTCAATGTGAGATGTTCCATCTGCAAGAACTATTTGAGAACCTGTCTTTATAGCAAGAAACTAGTTCTGGTGCATTTAACATGGATATACAGTAGTTTATACTTTAATTTAGGTAGTGAGGCATCATCATGATTGAGATTTTCAGCTCTGAGAAAAATTTTCAGTAGGCTGTTCTTTCCAACAAAATGAAATGCAAAATCAATACACGTTTTACTTCAAAAACTATACAATTTGTTATTGTGTCTAGTAAAGAGCTTATATCCAATGTCAAAAGTTTTTTAGTTAACATTTGCATTAGAACATGACAAGTACACTTTAACTCTGGTAATTGACCACACTCCCATAGGGTGGTTATACAACCAAAGAGATGTCAAGAGAAGGTATATATAGGGGGCCTTTAGCATTACAGATATTTCATTTTATTTCATAGTCAGATATAGACCTGGAAAAAGCCACACAAACATGAATGGGTTAACCCAGTCCCCAAACCCATCCCATTCAGCATTGGACTACATTGGGAAGGGGATCATTATGGCATAATGGCTATTTAATAGATCAGAATAAGAAGTTATGTACCTACCATAACGTTCCATGTTAGTTGTCTTCTCTCGCCTTCTTTCTTGCTTGATGGGTTCGGAGCCGATCCCTCGGCTCCGACTCGGCACTTGCTAAGCTCGAGAGTCACTTTTACCAGCTCGAGGCAGCCCCATATCCCATGATGCAAGGCGGTAAGTACCCAGATCTCATTTGATGACAAAGGGCAATAGCACCAAGCATAAAATACTTCCCAAAGGAAGAAAGAAAACTTACAGATGGAAGAAGGACCAGGTCTGAATGGTCTTCAGCATAACAGTTTCTTATAACAAGGTCTGTCCAGGCCAGGGGAAGGAGGGAGGGTCAAGAAAGAAGGCGAGAGAAGACAACTAACATGGAACGTTATGGTAGGTACATAACTTCTTAATGTTAAGTTGTCAATCTCGCCTTCATTCTTGCTTGATGGGACCGTCCTAGCACCTCTATCCTGGGTGGCTCAATGGAACAAACTCTTGAGGACTGTAGAGCCAAAACTGGCTCTGTCCCTGGAGGCCAAGTCCAATTTGTAATGGGAAACAAAAGTGTGAGGAGTGGCCCAAGTGGCCGCTGCACAAATAGTGTCTAAAGGAAGTCTAGCTTGAAAAGCTGTAGAAGTAGCTAAGCTCCTAGTTGAATGTGCTTTAGGTTTTGAGCACAGCTGTTTTCCCCTGAGCAGATACATTTCAGAGATGACCGAAGAAAGCCATCTAGACAAAGTCATTTTAGAAACAGGAAGGCCTTTTTTATTATCCGCATAGGAAACAAAAAGTTGATCAGATTTTCTAAATATTTTTGTTCTGTCCAAATAATATCTAAGTTGACGGTGGACATCAAGATAATGTAGCTTTTGTTCAGCTCTATCTGAATAGTTAGGGAAAAATACAGGGAGATCAATGGATTGATTCAAATTGTTCTTTGAAGCGACCTTAGGCAAAAAGGTTGGGTTAGTTCTCAAAGATACTCTGTCTTTGTGAAAAACCAAACAGGGGGGTCGAACCGACAGAGCATGAAGTTCAGACACCCTCCTGGCCGATGTAATAGCCACTAGGAATAAAGTTTTCCAAGAAAGATATTTCAGGGAACAAGAAGCAGCTGGCTCGAAGGGGAAGAATCAAGGATGTCAGCACTAAATTTAGATCCCACTGAGGAGGAGGATTCCTGATTGGAGGCTTTAGTAGGAAAATTCCTTTCAAGAAGGCCCTGCAGAGCCTATGGGACATAATATTATGATCTGCTATCCCGACATGAAAATTGGAAATAGCAGCCAATTGAACTCTGACTGTGGAAGAAGAGGAGCCTGCATGAAAAATCTCTGCTAAGAAGTCCAGGACTGCCTGAACAGGGGCAGTAAAAGGATCAATATTCTTGGCCTTAGCCCAATAAGAGAAACGCTTTCCATTTGCTTGTATAAATCCTCCTGGTAGAGGATTTTAGCGTTACTATGATGTCTCTAACTGGGTTAGAGATCAAAGGAAGCCTGGCTAAGGAAGGAAGTGGAGCAACCATGCTGTGAGGTTGAGAGAAGGGATTGACCGGTGCAGCTGACCCGATTGGTGAATCAGAAGATCTGGCACTGGGTCCAGATGCCACGGCTGCACCAAAAGGTGATGATGGAGGAACGGGAACCAAACTTGTCGAGGCCAGTAAGGGGCAATGAGAATCAATTTGGCTCTCAAAACTGTAGCTTTCTGGATAACCTGAGGGATCAGAGGAAACGGAGGGAAGGCATAAAGAAGTCCCTGGGGCCAATCCTGGGTCAGAGCGTCTCTGGGGGGATGGCCTGATAGAGGGAAGAGGCAGAAGAAGTCTGGACATTTGCTGTTTTGGGGAGTAGCAAAAAGATCGCAACATGGACGACCCCATTCCAGAAAAATCTCTTCCGCTATAGATTGCTTGAGAGACCACTCGTGAGGCATGAGAATAGCTCTGCTCAATCTGTCCGCTACAATGTTGGTTTTCCCAGGGATATGCGTTGCTACCAGAAACCGATGAGAGGAGATCGCACATTGCCATAGTCTGAGCGCTTCTCGACACAAGGGGTAGGACTTGGTTCCGCCCTGTTTGTTGATATACCAAACTACAGACATGTTGTCTGTGTGGACTGCAATTGTCCCTATGGGAAGAAAGTCGTTG
The DNA here is from genome assembly GCF_019279795.1 of Protopterus annectens. Lineage (NCBI taxonomy): Eukaryota > Metazoa > Chordata > Ceratodontiformes > Protopteridae > Protopterus > Protopterus annectens. Next base: position 685,195,238 of record NC_056725.1, read on the forward strand.
AGGGCTTGCAACGTTAAAAGCACTGCTCTCATCTCCAGGACATTTATGTGCAGATGGTACTCGAACGGCTGCCACGTCCCATGAACCATCCTGCCCTGATAATGACCCCCCCACCCGATCAGGGAGGCATCCGTGGTGACAGGGATTATCGGGGATGGGGGTACAAAGTACCTACCTTGATGAACCTGAGGAGATGTGATCCACCAAGCAAGATGCTCTTTGCATGTCTGTGTCACCAGAATCTGGTGACGCATTGGAAGTTGTTGGTATGACCATTGTGTGAACAGCATCCACTGAAGAAGGCGCATGTAGAATCGAGCCAGGGGAAGAAGAGTAATGGCCGCAGCCATGAGACCTAATACCTTTAGAACCATTCTGGCCTGTACTTTCTTGTTGGCCAGAATGATCCTGACATGACTCTGAATGTCTGAAACTCTTTGATCTGTAAGGGTAGCTGACATCCGAACAGTGTTTAAGTTTGCGCCTATGAAGGTAATAGACTGGCAGGGCGATAAGGATGACTTTTCGAAGTTGATCGAGATGCCCAAATGAGAACAAAGGTTTATTGTGTAATCCCTGGCTTGTATAAGCTGATGCCTGGTGGTGGCTGACAGGAGCCAGTCGTCGAGATACGGAAACACCTGGAATCCTTGACGTCTCAGGTGAGCCGTGGCCACTGCCATGCATTTGGTGAACACTCTGGGGGCTGTAGTGAGACCAAAGGGCAGGGTTCTGAACTGGAAATGACTGGACCCCAGCCAAAAGCGGAGAAATCTCCTGGAGCGTCTGTGAATTTTGATGTGATAGTACGCATCCTGAAGATCTATTGAGCACATCCAGTTGTCCTTCTGTAAGAAGGGCAGAATTGACTGAAGAGTGACCATTCGGAATCTTGTCTTCCTGACAGACTTGTTGAGTCTGCTGAGATCCAATATTGGTCTCCAGTCTCCCGTCCATTTGTGGACCAAAAAGAACCTTGAGTAGATTCCGGCTCTGAATGGTCTACTGTAACTGGCTGAATGGCTCTTTTTGCAGTAGTTTTGAGACTTCTAACTCTGCAATTTCCCTTAGACCGGTGGTACATCTGGAAGGGAATTTGAGGGAAAGGACTTTCCTCGAAAGGAATTATGTAACCCTTGGATATGATCGACTGTACCCATCTGTCTTGAGTGAGGGAATGCCAGGCTTCTGGGTACAGTGATAATCTTCCCCCGACTGCCTCCAAGGAGGGACAGTCGGGCAACATCTCAGGGATGCTGAAAGGGCTTGTCAGAGAGAGGCTCTCTGTTTCCCTGGTTTTTTGGACCCCCTCTGCCTCTAGAGCGGTGTCTGTTGTTGTTACCCCCTCTGCCTCTAGGGGTAAACTGACCACGTGAATCCGGCGTGACTCCTTGGGATTTACGGAAAGTACAGTTTTGTACCTACCATAAATGTAGATGTTCGAGGATCCACATTGCTGCAGTCCTAACTATTGGGTAGTCCGCTGTCCAGTCGGCCCGAATACCAAAGTATATGGCTGACGTCAGTCAGGGCGCATTAGACTGACGTCAGTACGTCAGGGTACTAATGCGCATGACCGACGTCATATCCTCAGTCTTTTCTTGCCCCAGATGTCAGAAGACCCTAAAAGACAAGGCCAAAACCAAAACTCCAAACATACCTGCACCAAAAATATGTACAATATATACAAAATTACCAGAATATAACCTCACCTACACAACCACCCCTAAACACAGAGGGGAAGGAGGGAGGGTAAATTGGACTGCAGCAATGTGGATCCTCGAACATCTACATTTATGGTAGGTACAAAACTGTACTATGTTCTTCATTCCACATTGCTGCAGTCCTAACTATTGGGTAGAATCCCAAAGCAGAGGTAAGGGAGGTTGGCAAATCATAAGGAAGCAGGAGCTGACAACATGCCTTGCAAAATAGCTGTGGAAAAACCAGCCCTAGACTTAGAGTAGAGAGGAAGGTGATAATGCTTAGAGAAAGTATGTACTGAACTCCAAGTAGCTGCCTCCAAAATATCCTTAGTTGCCACCCCCCTTAGAAATGCTGTTGAAGTGGCAGTAGCCCTAGTGGAATGAGGCCTAATCCCAGCTGGAATCTCCTTGCCATGATGGGAATAACAAAATGCAATGCAAAACCCAATCCACCTAGAAATAGTTTGTTTTGACACAGGCTTGCCCTGCGAACTCAAAGCAAAAGAAACATACAACTGCTGAGACTGCCTAAAATCCTTAGTCCTGCTTAAATAATAACGCAATTGCCTGTGTACATCTAAAGTGTGCAAAATCTTTTCCCCTTTATTTTGGGGATCTGCATAAAAAGTAGGCAAATGAATAGTTTGGTTTAAAGCCACACTAGAAACCACCTTAGGCATAAAGGAAGGATTAGTGCGTAATGATACCCTATCCTTATGAAAAATCAAAAGGCTCTACCGCCATAAGGGCCTGCAACTCAGAAACCCTTCTTGCAGAAGTAAGGGCCAACAAAAAAGCAGTCTTCCATGACAAGTATTTCAATTCAGCAGTAGCCGCAGGCTCAAAAGGTTGTAGAGTAAGTTTCTCCAACACAAAATTGAGATCCCAAGCAGGAGTAGGAGCTCTACGTGGGGGTCTTATATTCTTTGCCCTCTAAGAAATTGCTTGAACAAAGGATGCGAAAACAATGGTGGGTCACAATCATAGTGAGCTGAAATTGCTGCAGCATGAATCTTAATGGAAGAGAAAGACAAACTTTTGTCCAATAACTCAGTAAGATATTGAAGAGCCACACTCAAATTAGGCTCAGAAATCTCCAAATTGTTTGCTGCACTCCAAAATAAAAATCTCTTCCATTTTTCTGCGTACACTTTCCTTGTACTAGGTCTTCTGGCTTCCATAATCACATTTAAAACTTGTTGAGGAAGTTGAGACCTGCTGTGTTTCAAAACAGAATATGCCAGGCTGTTAGATGAAGAGAGTGTAGCTTGACATTGAGCAGGTGACCGTCCCTCTGAGACAACAGGTGTGGAATCAAAGGTAAAGGCCATGGAGGCTTCCTTACCAGACTCCTCAGTAATGGGTACCAGTGTTGCCGAGGCCAATCTGGAGCTATTAAAATCATCCTTGGCTTGTCTTGTCTGACCTTCAGGAGCACCTTTGGGAGAAGAGGCAGAGGTGGAAAGGCATACACATGAAGATTTTTCCAACTGAAAGAAAGAGCATCCACTTTCCAAGCTGTGTGATGAAACCTCTTTGTGCAAAACTTTGGCAGCTGGTGGTTTAGTGGAGAAGCGAACAGATCTATGTCTGGAGTTCCCCATGACACTGTCAATTTTGAAATACATGAAGATCCAGTTTCCACTGTGGGGATCCATGATTTGTCTGCTTAACACATCTGCTAAGGAGTTCTGTGCTCCTGGCAGAAACCTTGCCTGAAGAGTTAGTTGCAAGCTGAGCGCAGTCTCCCATAAAATCATTGCTTGCCTGCACAACGGGTAAGAATGTGTTCCCCTTGTTTGTTGATGTACCACATGACAGTTGTGTTGTCTGTTAGAATCAACACCTGCCCTGGAAGAAGTAACTCCTTGAAAGCCATTAATGCAAACTGGACTGCTAACATCTCTTTCATGTTGATATGTAGATGCTGTAGTCTGGCAGGCCACTTGTCTTGTATCCACTTTCCATTTAGATGAGCTCCCCAAGCAATGTCTGAGGCATCTGTCGTTAGAATCTGACTCGCCTCTGGCCGGGTCACAGAGAGTCCCTTGTTTAGGTGACATTCCTGAGCCCACCACATAAATTCCTTTTGAATGCAAGGTATTATTTGAATGACAGTGTCCAAATCCTGGCAGTGCTGTGTCCATACATTTTGAGATACCATTGCAGCTTCCTCATATGCAGTTTGGCATTGGGAAGCACCAGAATACAAGATGCCATGAACCCTAAGGCTTGAAGGACTGTCCTTGCAGTCAGCCCGGACTGAAGAGATAGGTGATGGAAGTAACTGGAAAGATTCTGTTGTTTGTCCGGGGTTAAAAAGGCCATCTGGGCTGCTGTATTCAGTCTCACACCCAGAAAGCACATGTCTTGAGAGGGTACTAGACTGGACTTTATTTCGTTCACAGAATACCCTAGGCATCTTAGCACTGCTATCACATATTCCAAATGCTGTAAAAGGTCTTCCTTTTCTTGAGCCAGAATCAGGCAGTCGTCCAAGTAAGGATAGATTTGAATTCCTTTTAGTCTGAAGTAAGCTATCACTGGAGCCAGAACCTTTGTGAATACTCTGGGCAGTAGATAAGCCAAAGGGCAATGCAGAGAACTGATAATGAGAATTTCCAGCTCGAAAACGCAGATACTTCCTGCAACTTAGTCTGATAGGCACATGAAGGTAAGCTTCCTTGAGATCTAAAGTTACCATCCAGTGATCTTTGCCCAGCAGAGGTAAAAGCTGTTGTAACGTCAACATTTTGAACTTGGGAATGTCCAGATAAGTGTTGAGGAGAGATAAATCCAAAATTGGTCTCCACGTGTTCCCCTTCTTCGGTACTAGGAACAGGCGAGAATAAAATCCTAGGCCCCTTTCTGGCACAGGAACTGGCTGAATGGCCCCTATTTGGAGCAACAGAGAAATTTGCTTGTGAGCCTCCTTTCTTTGTAGAGGAGGAATGTCTGGCATGCCTTTGAAAGGAGGCAAGGTATGGAAATAAAAAAGTACAGTTTTGTACCTACCATAAATGTAGATGTTCGAGGATCCACATTGCTGCAGTCCTAACTATTGGGTAGTCCGCTGTCCAGTCGGCCCGAATACCAAAGTATATGGCTGACGTCGGTCACGGCGCATTAGACTGACGTCAGAACGTCAGGGTACTAATGCGCATGACCGACGTCATATCCTCAGTCTTTTCTTGCCCCAGATGTCAGAAGACCCTAAAAAGACAAGGCCAAAACCAAAACACACCAAACATACCTGCACCAAAAATATATACAATATATACAAAGGTACCAGAATATAATCTCACCTACACAACACCCCTAAACACAGAGGGGAAGGAGGGAGGGATTGGACTGCAGCAATGTGGATCCTCGAACATCTACATTTATGGTAGGTACAAAACTGTACTATGTTCTTCATTCCACATTGCTGCAGTCCTAACTATTGGGTAGAATCCCAAAGCAGAGGTAAGGGAGGCTGGCAAATCATAAGGAAGCAGGAGCTGATAACATGCCTTGCAAAATAGCAGTGGCAAAACCAGCCCTAGACTTAGAGTAGAGGGGAAGGTGGTAATGCTTAGAGAAAGTATGCACTGAACTCCAAGTAGCTGCCTCCAAAATATCCTTAGTTGCCACCCCCCTTAGAAATGCTGTTGAAGTGGCAGTAGCCCTAGTGGAATGAGGCCTAATCCCAACTGGAATCTCCTTGCCATGATGGGAATAACAAAATGCAATGCAGAACCCAATCCACCTAGAAATAGTTTGTTTTGACACAGGCTTGCCCTGCGAACTCAAAGCAAAAGAAACAAACAACTGCTGAGACTGCCTAAAATCCTTAGTCCTGCTTAAATAATAACGCAATTGCCTGTGTACATCTAAAGTGTGCAAAATCTTTTCCCCTTTATTTTGGGGATCTGCATAGAAAGTAGGCAAATGAATAGTTTGGTTTAAAGCCACACTAGAAACCACCTTAGGCATAAAGGAAGGATTAGTACGTAATGATACCCTATCCTTATGAAAAATCAAAAAAGGCTCAACCGCCATAAGGGCCTGTAACTCAGAAACCCTTCTTGCAGAAGTAATGGCCAACAAAAAAGCAGTCTTCCATGACAAGTATTTCAGTTCAGCAGTAGCCGGAGGCTCAAAAGGTTGTAGAGTAAGTTTCTCCAACACAAAATTGAGATCCCAAGCAGGAGTAGGAGCTCTACGTGGGGGTCTTATATTCTTTGCCCCTCTAAGAAATTGCTTGAACAAAGGATGTGAAAACAATGGTGGGTCACAATCATAGTGAGCTGAAATTGCTGCAGCATGAATCTTAATGGAAGAGAAAGACAAACCTTTGTCCAATAACTCAGTAAGATATTGAAGAGCCACACTCAAATTAGGCCCGAAATCTCCAAATTCTTTGCTGCAGTCCAAAATAAAAATCTCTTCCATTTTTCTGCGTACACTTTCCTTGTACTAGGTCTTCTGGCTTCCATAATCACATTTAAAACTTGTTGAGGAAGTTGAGACCTGGTGTCTTTCAAAACAGAATATGCCAGGCTGTTAGATGAAGAGAGTGAAGCTTGACATTGAGCAGACGACCGTCCTTCTGAGACAACAGATGCGGAATCAAGGGTAAAGGCCATGGAGGCTTCCTTACCAGACTCCTCAGTAATGGGTACCAGTGCTGCCGAGGCCAATCTGGAGCTATTAAAATCATCCTTGGCTTGTCTTGTCTGACCTTTAGAAGCACCTTTGGGAGAAGAGGAAGAGGTGGAAAAGCATACACATGAAGATTTTTCCAACTGAAAGAAAGAGCATCCACTTTCCAAGCTGTGTGATGAAATCCCTTCGTGCAAAACTTTGGCAGCTGGTGGTTTAGTGGAGAAGCGAACAGATCTATGTCTGGAGTTCCCCATGACACTGTCAATTTTTGAAATACATGAAGATCCAGTTTCCACTCATGGGGATCCATGATTTGCCTGCTTAACACATCTGCTAAGGAGTTCTGTGCTCCCGGCAGAAACCTTGCCTGAAGAGTTAGTTGCAAGCTGAGCGCAGTCTCCCATAAAATCATTGCTTGCCTGCACAATGGGTAAGAATGTGTTCCCCCTTGTTTGTTGATGTACCACATGACAGTTGTGTTGTCTGTTAGAATCAACACCTGCCCTGGAAGAAGTAACTCCTTGAAAGCCATTAATGCAAACTGGACTGCTAACATCTCTTTCATGTTGATATGTAGATGCTGTAGTCTGGCAGGCCACTTGTCTTGTATCCATTTTCCATCTAGATGAGCTCCCCAAGCAATGTCTGAGGCATCTGTCGTTAGAATCTGACTCGCCTCTGGCCGGGTCACAGAGAGTCCCTTGTTTAGGTGACATTCCTGAGCCCACCACAAAAATTCCTTTTGAATGCAAGGTATTATTTGAATGACAGTGTCCAAATCCTGGCAGTGCTGTGTCCATAGATTTTTAGATACCATTGTAGCTTCCTCATATGCAGTTTGGCATTGGGAAGCACCAGAATACAAGATGCCATGAACCCTAAGGCTTGAAGGACTGTCCTTGCAGTCAGCCCGGACTGAAGAGATAGTTGATGGAAGTAACTGGATAGATTCTTGTGTTTGTCCGGGGTTAAAAAGGCCATCTGGGCTGCTGTATTCAGTCTCACACCCAGAAAGCACATGTCTTGAGAGGGTACTAGACTGGACTTTATTTCGTTCACAGAATACCCTAGGCATCTTAGCACTGCTATAACATATTCCAAATGCTGTAGAAGGTCTTCCTTTTCTTGAGCCAGAATCAGGCAGTCGTCCAAGTAAGGATAGATTTGAATTCCTTTTAGCCTGAAGTAAGCTATCACTGGAGCCAGAACCTTTGTGAATACTCTGGGCCGAGTGGATAAGCCAAAGGGCAATGCAGAGAACTGATAATGAGAATTTCCAGCTCGAAAACGCAGATACTTCCTGCAACTTAGCCTTATAGGCACATGAAGGTAAGCTTCCTTGAGATCTAATGTTACCATCCAGTGATCTTTGCCCAGCAGAGGTAAAAGCTGTTGTAACGTCAACATTTTGAACTTGGGAATGTCCAGATAAGTGTTGAGGATAGATAAATCCAGAATTGGTCTCCACGTGTTCCCCTTCTTTGGTACTAGGAACAGGCGAGAATAAAATCCTAGGCCCCTTTCTGGCACAGGAACTGACTGAATGGCTCCTATTTGGAGCAACAGAGAAATTTGCTTGTGAGCCTCCGTTCTTTGTAGAGGAGGAATGTCTGGCATGCCTCTGAAAGGAGGCAAGGTATGGAAATAAAACCTGTCACCGTGGTGAATGATATCCAGAACCCATCTGTCTTGGGTAATTAAATCCCAATTTTCTTTGAAAAGCGACAGCCTTCCTCCCAGAGGTGCTGCCAGGCGAGAATGTACTGGCAGCTGAAAAGGCAGGTCATTGGGTCTGCTTACGAAAGGACTGACCCCTGCCCTCACCAGAAGTCTGAGCAGGTGAACTCCCTGTCCTAGGCCTAAAAGAACCTTGAGCTCTGCCCCTACCACGTCTAGACCTACCCCTAGACTGGGAATCATAAGCAGGATAAGTCCACCCCTTAGTAGGCCAATTTCTACTAAACTTCGGAGGCTGCACCTGCAAAAAATCTTTAACAGTTTGCATAGACTTAGCCTTATCCTCCATTTTCTTTAAAACTGCTTCAACAGGCGAACCAAACAACACATCAGACTGTAAAGGAGCATCCAAAATCCTTGTCTTAACATGCTCAGCTAAGTTCTGATCTCTCAACCAGGCGTGCCTCACGAAGAACAGAACCAGTGGCAGCCACCCTCGAGGAGGCCTGCACAGCATCAAAACCACACTGCAAGGAATGTTTACCCACCTGTTCAGACACATGAACTAAATCCTGCAACTCTTTACACACAATACCTTCTGCCAGAGCATCCACCTTAGATTTCAATTGTGAAAGGAGGTAATTCTGATATTTTAACATGTGAAACTGACAATTCAATGCCCTCATGGCTAAAGTGGAAGAAGTATACACTTTCTTTCCCCATCTATCCAAAGCCCTTGCCTCTTTATCAGGAGGAACAGGATTTTTAACCACAGAAGCCTTCACACCTTTAGGCCCCTGAGAGACAGTTTTCGGGTCCGCCCTAGGACTCTTAAAAGATACTTATGAGCTTCAGGCACCCTATAGTACCTATCCGGTTTAACTGGTGCAGGAGGCAAAGAATCAGGATTCAGGGAAGCCTCTGCAAAAACATCTTCCACCACATTCAGAACCGGAGGTATAGCTAAAGGCCTATGCTGGGGTAAAAACAAGAATTCCCTAAGCCTCTTCCTGGAATCAGAGAAATCTTGACCTTCCCATTTAAAATGCTCCCTCATGGAATGCAGAGTCTCTGAAAATGAAAAATCCTCAGGAGGAGAAGCTGAAGGAGTAGAATCATCCACATCAGAATCAGAATAAGGAGGATACTCCTGCAAGTCTTCAGCTGAAGACTCAGAAGCTTCCGAACAGTGCTCAAAACTCTCAAACTCAGGTTCCACCCTAGGCCTCTTATCAGGAGGGGGCATAGAACCTCTAATCATAGTAATCAAATCTTCTGCCATTTTAAGCATATGTTTCTTAGGCAAAGACCCTGAAGCACTAGGAGAAACCCCCACTGAAGCTACACTAGGCCTGCCTCTCAAAGAAGCCTTGGAAACAGAGGGGGAGGCTCTAACCACCTTAGGAAGAGAGGGAAGAACAGCCACCTGAGAAGCCCCCTCAGCCTGGCCTACTTCCTGAGAGGATACATCCTGTAACAATAAAGTCTCTCCCTGAGACTCCAAAGAAACACCTGGCAGAACCTCCGGCTCCACTGAGCCTTCTAAAGAACCGGCCAGGGACTGTCGGTTCTTCCACTCTAGGCTTTGCTGCTTTATCCTTGCGCTTTTGCCCGAAGCGGCGCCGGAACATCCGACGGCATTTTATAATTACAACGCTTCCCAAACACTAACCTGGCACAGTCTAACCTTCTCTTAATAGTGCGTTTGTTAAATCTTGCACAAGAGCGGCATCCAACAACGTCGTGCTCAGGCCCTAAACAAGGTATACACAAAGTATGGTAATCCCTATGAGGTATCTGTTTCCCACAAGAAATACAGTTATTCACTTTTGCTGACATCCGGTTAAATACTGAGGCAAGAAAAAACCAAAATATTCCCCAACGGGGTACTTAGCCAACTTTGAATCGGTCTGAAACTCTGACTGCAGAAACTTTCAGAACGCCAACCTGCACTCGCAAAATTGCTTCTGCATCGGACCATGCGGCAAAAAAGACTGAGGATATGACGTCGGTCATGCGCATTAGTACCCTGACGTTCTGACGTCAGTCTAATGCGCCGTGACCGACGTCAGCCATATACTTTGGTATTCGGGCCGACTGGACAGCGGACTACCCAATAGTTAGGACTGCAGCAATGTGGAATGAAGAACATCCTGTAACCGTGGTGAATGATATCCAGAACCCATCTGTCTTGGGTAATTAAATCCCAATTTTCTTTGAAAAGAGACAGCCTTCCTCCCAAAGGTGCTGCCAGGCGAGAATGTACTGGCAGCTGAAAAGGCAGGTCATTGGGTCTGTTTACGAAAGGACTGACCCCTGCCCTCACCAGAAGTCTGAGCAGGTGAACTCCCTGTTCTAGGCCTAAAAGAACCTTGAGCTCTGCCCCTACCACGTCTAGACCTACCCCTAGACTGGGAATCATAAGCAGGATATGTCCATCCCTTAGTAGGCCAATTTCTACTAAACTTCGGAGGCTGCACCTGCAAAAAATCCTTAACAGTTTGCATAGACTTAGCCTTGTCCTCCATTTTCTTTAACACTGCTTCCACAGGCGAACCAAACAACACATCAGACTGTAAAGGAGCATCCAAAATCCTTGTCTTAACATGCTCAGCTAAATTCTGATCCCTCAACCAGGCGTGCCTACGAAGAACAGAACCAGTGGCAGCCACCCTCGAGGAGGCCTGCACAGCATCAAAACCACACTGCAAGGAATGCTTACCCACCTGTTCAGACACATGAACTAAATCCTGCAACTCTTTACACTCAATACCTTCAGCCAGAGCATCCACCTTAGACTTCAATTGTGAAAGGAGATAATTCTGATATTTTAACATGTGAAACTGACAATTCAACGCCTCATGGCTAAAGTGGAAGAAGTATACACTTTCTTTCCCCATCTATCCAAAGCCCTTGCCTCTTTATCAGGAGGAACAGGATTTTTAACAACAGAAGCCTTCACACCTTTAGGCCCCTGAGAGACAGTTTCGGGTCCGCCCTAGGACTCGTAAAAGATACTTATGGGCTTCAGGCACCCTATAGTACCTATCCCGTTTAACTGGGGCAGGAGGCAAAGAATCAGGATTCAGGGAAGCCTCTGCAAAAACATCTTCTACCACATTCAGAACAGGAGGTATAGCTAAAGGCCTATGCTGGGGTAAAAACAAGAATTCCCTAAGCCTCTTCCTGGAATCAGAGAAATCTTGACCTTCCCATTTAAAATGCTCCCTCATGGAATGCAGAGTCTCTGAAAATGAAAAATCCTCAGGAGGCGAAGCTGAAGGAGTAGAATCATCTACATCAGAATCAGAATAAGGAGGATACTCCTGCAAGTCTTCAGTCAAGACTCAGAAGCCTCGAACATTGCTCAAAACTCTCAAACTCAGGTTCCACCCTAGGCCTCTTATCAGGAGGGGGCATAGAACCTCTAATCATAGTAATCAAATCCTCTGCCATTTTTAGCATATGCTTCTTAGGAAAAGACCCTGAAACACTCGGAGAAACCCCCACTGAAGCTAAACTAGGCCTGCCTCTTAAAGAAGCCTTGGAAACAGAAGGGGAGGCCCTAACCACCTTAGGAAGAGAGGGAAGAACAGCCACCTGAGAAGCCCCTTCAGCCTGGCCTACTTCCTGAGAGGACACATCCTGTAACAGTAAAGTCTCTCCCTGAGACTCCAAAGAAACTCCTGGCAGAACCTCCGGCTCCACTGAGCCTTCTAAAGAACCGACGTCCGGGACTGTCGGTTCTTCCACTCTAGGCTTTGCTGCTTTGTCCTTGCGCTTTTTGGCCGAAGCGGGCGTCGGAGCATCTGACGGCATTTTATAATTACAACGCTTCCCAAAAACTAACCTGGCACAGTCTAACCTTCTCTTAATAGTGCGTTTGTTAAACCTAGCACAAGAGCAGCAGCCAACAACGTCGTGCTCAGGCCCTAAACAAGGTATACACAAAGTATGGTAATCCCTATGAGGTATCTGTTTCCCACAAGAAATACAGTTATTCACTTTTCTGACATCCGTTAAATACTGAGGCAAGAAAAACCAAAATATTCCCCAACGGGGTACTTAGCCAACTTTGATTCGGTCTGAAACTCTGACTTCAGAAACTTTCAGAACGCCAACCTGCACTCGCAAAACTGCTTCTGCATCGGACCATGCGGCAAAAAAGACTGAGGATATGACGTCGGTCATGCGCATTAGTACCCTGACGTACTGACGTCAGTCTAATGCGCCCTGACCGACGTCAGCCATATACTTTGGTATTCGGGCCGACTGGACAGCGGACTACCCAATAGTTATGACTGCAGCAATGTGGAATGAAGAACATCCACATTTTCCCACCTTTCTGTCCTTTGGGATAAGGTCTAGAAGGGGTGGAAAAACGGACTCCTACAGCAGAAAGAGTCTTGCCGTCCTGTTCGCACCTGGTCAAAGTTTCCTTCACCTGAGGGCCAAACAAAGCTGACCCATCAAAGGGAGAATTTGTGAAGGACGCCTTAAAGGGATCAGCAAAATCACATAGCCGCATCCAGGCTTGGCGTCTAAGAGCCACACCTGTACCTGCGGCTCTACTCGCTCCATCAGCAGCATAAGATATTAGCCGCATGGAGGAGTTTGCAATGGAATTAAGGGTTCCTAGCTGCGAAGCAATCTTTCTTGAGCTCCTGCAGCTGTAGGATCCTGTACTACTTCACCCAGCTCCTTAAGGATATCCCTCTGGAATCTGGTGAAGTGACATAGGTAATTCAGCGAACGCATAGCAAAGGTCGCTGAGGAAAACATCCGCCACTGCACCTATCCATGGTCCTAGAGTCCTTATTAGGAGGATGGACGGCACGGAAGGATCTGCAAGTTCCTTCTTGGTGGCCGCAGCCACCACCATGGCATCAGCGGGGACACCCTTAGTGAGGAATTGCTTGTCACTCGGGGCAGTGATAAATTTTGAAGGCCTCCTAGGGACTGGCTCTACAGAATCAGGAGCTGCCCACGCCTTCGGCAATAACCTGCATAAGGGGGTCGAAGGCGGAGACACCCAGGAGGTGGAGGGCCGAGATCCAAACGCCTCTAGGTATACTGACTCATCCTCAGAGGGATTGTTGGTGGGCCAGTTTCCCCTCTGTTTAAGGAGTTCTAGGATGTCTGAAAAGGAGACATCCTCAGAGGGGGATCTAGGGGATCCCTCTGACTCATCAAAGTCAGTATCCAAGTGACAGACTCGGGAGTCTACATGTTTCCTCTTACAAGTCCTCTTCCTAGGAGGATCTCCAAACATCAGGAGAATCCTCGGAAGAGGGGAAATTCCCAATGGGGAAACCTGAGGCGGAGGATCTCTGGGTCCTGTAGCAAGAGAAGTGGCAGAGATGTCAACAGGCACTATAGAGGAGGAGCTACGGGAACAGACTGCTGACTGATACCAGTGGCCAGCACACTCTTCATCACCTCGAATGCTCCCTCCCAGGCAGGTCTGAGAGAACCCGTTCAAGAACTAGGAACTCCAGGGACCACCGAAGGGAAGTCTCCGTGGCAGATGTCGGAGCCGAGCTCACCAAGGCCGTGGCTCCAAGGGGAAGAGCGGGTTCGGACAAGGGTCCGATGCCACTCACCCCCTCGGAGGAGACCATGGAAGCCTGACCACCGAATCCCTCTAAGGAAGGTCTCGAAGAGGAGATAAGAGTAGAGGCTGAAGGAACAGAAGGGGGTATCTGTCCACCAGCCGTAGCAGTAACCATTCCCGAAGACTCCAACTCCAAGCTCTGGGGTAGAGTTGAAGGAGGAACTGTAACGGGGTGTGGACCAACAGTCGTCTTTTGAGACGGACTATGTAACATTTGGGCCAGTACCTGTGACTTAAGTAATCTGCTGACCACTCTCTCTAGGTCATGGTCTGAAAGTCTGGATGACCTTGAAGATCGGCTCCGATGGCTCCGTTCGAAGGAGAGGTGAAGCCGAGCGAAAGTATCGGCTCCAAGGAAGGAGACCTCGACCTCTTCCTGGAATGAGCCATCGGAACCGATACTATAGATCCTGTCGGAGCCGAAGACTTATCGAGCCGACAGGAAGCTCGATGCATCGGCTCCAGCCGGAGCCGATACAGCCACAAAGTAACGGTGTCGGAGCCGATCGGAGCCGACACCGATGCCTGTGCCACATGGTGGTCGGAACCGATCGGAGCCGACACCTAAGTGGTCGATGCAGAATCGGCACCGATAGCCATCGGTGCCGAAGGCTTTGTTAAGCCAGAATCGGCTCCAGCCGGAGCCGATCTCGACTCAGAACGAGTCGAGCCGAGGCCGCAGGCTTAGACACAGAAGCCTGGGCCTTGGAAGATTTGGCTGATTTTGATGGAGCCGACTTAGCCGGAGAGCCCTCCGGCTTAAGAAGGCCCCTAAGTATCAGCTTGTTACGTCTTTCCTGCAGGACTCTCTGGCTGAAGGAATGACAAATAGCACAGGAGTCCTGCAGGTGAAGAGGCCCCAGGCAATACAGGCAAGAAGTGTGACCGCCTGTCAGAGACATCTTCTGACAGCACGAGTCACACTTCTTAAAACCTGAGACCCTCTCCTTTGACATGGTGCTTCACAACACACACACACACACACCAGTCAAGAATTAAATTAAATAAAATACCAAAAGGTATTACTATAAAACAAACACACACACCCTAACAGGGAGGGATGGGATGGGTAAAGTTTGACTAAAAAAAATTAGAAGAGACAGGGATTTTCTGTCAGAAAATCTATATAATTAACTTAAAACTAAAAATTAAAGGTTTTTTAGCAAAAAGGGGCTTAAATATCAAAATAGTGAATCACTTACCAGGAGCTGGTAAAAGGAGGACCTCATAAGCGAAGCGGCAAACGAGATCTGGGTACTTACCGCCTTGCATCATGGGATATGGGGCTGCCTCGAGCTGGTAAAAGTGACTCTCGAGCTTAGCAAGTGCCGAGTCGGAGCCGAGGGATCGGCTCCGAACCCATCAAGCAAGAATGAAGGCGAGATTGACAACTTAACATCCAGGAATCTATCTGTAGATCTCTTCCAGGAATGCCATTAGCCTAACTATGAAAACTCGAGGAGTACAACGGACCCACACGCAGATGTACTGAGAGTTGCAAGACAGCCTGACCTAAGCTGGAGTTGGGCTGTGGACTGTCAGAAACCAATGTATTAATTTGACAGACTTCATACTGAACTGCAAAATAAGCAGCAGTTATACTAAACAAGAATATACTGATTTTGTTTTAAGTTGGATATGAACTCCACATTTTACTTTTTCTACTGTAAAAAAATTGTACTTGCAGCAAAGAGTTTGCCTTCAGTGTTTACCATTAACACAGGTGCTGCAAGTTTGTTTCCAGCTTTTATTTTTAATTGAATGCCATTTTCTCAGAACATCTCCATGCTAGATTATTGATTACAGTCATATGCTTGGATCACCTGAGCTAGAGGTCACAGTTCTTTGAGTATAGTAACTCATAGTTGCAATTGCTCATGTTTTGGAGCAAGATCATAACAACCACATAATGATGAACGGTTGGAGGTCTGACTAAAGTTGGCGTACTTTGGAGAGTAATCTAGGAGTAAGAATAATAAAGTAGAGAGAGAGTGAGGTGCAGTGTGGGTAGGTCTGTCCACTGCAAAAGTACCCATTTTACTGGTGTTATAACTACTCATAAAGTGGTGAGCTTGAGGACATGTATTATGACAATATCTGTACTCTACCAATTATGAGTTATTGTCACCAAAATGGTATGATACAATGTTTACCTAGTCAGGAAAATGTACCCGATCCACTGATTTACATGCTCAATAAGGTCTAGCTATTTAAAAATGAGAATGTGAATCCATCGCACCTATTTTTTTGCTTTTTTTTTTTTTAAATGAAAGGACTAGCGGGTAAACTTTTCTTCCATGGAGGAAAAAGATATCCTTAAAACATCGACATAACAAATAGAAAAATATATTGCCCCCCCCCCCCCCAGTCAAGCTGCATTTTCAACAACAAAACAGACAAAACAAAGGTAGTCAGATATTGTTGGGGTATATTCACTGAAAATACAAAGTTGCTTGTCACTCGGAAGAGACCATAAATTACTAACACAGACTAGAATACATGATGGTGTGTCATAATCAGTGGGTAAGTACACAAGAAACACCAAAGGAAGTAAAATGTAATTACTGCTTCCGATCAACTGTCTCCTGTCCTCTAGGAGCCATAAAATTACATCATATCCAAAAAGTCATGCAACAGAGGTACAATCTCAAAAATAACAGTAATAGTATATGGAATTTAAGTATGTTTTAATTTCCAGTTATAACCTTAATGTTTTCTTCCCCAAGCTATATATATTTAAATGGTTTATTTAATAAGAAAATACATGTCTGATAAAAATAATCTTCACAATTACTGGTTTGTGGGCACTATAGGTTTCAAGTGTCCCTGATTTTGCATCATATTTTTGGTCTGTTCCTTGTAAAACTTATGATCTGATGTTGTCAACTTTCATTCTATCCTTAACCTATGGCTTCGGATCTGATCCTGAGATCCGACTCGACCACTGCAATAGCTCTTGGCAACCAAAAAGCTCTCAAGCTCCTCTCTTACCCATAATGCACCTATGAAGAAAATGAAAACACTCATCTGTGTTAGCATGGCCGGCAGAAGATTTGTGTATATTCTCAGATTAACTTGTATTGTATGCCAGCATGTCTAACTGTGAAAATGTAAATACATTTTTAAAATGTTATGTCCCTGTTTATACAAAATGTTTAAAGAATCAGTCAGTGTTTTGAAACATTTCTAATTGCACATGTTTGTGAGGGAGATTCTAAAGTGCAAACTGTCAGTGAAGAATCAGCTGATCAGTAGGTAATGTCATTAGAATGTTCCTGGTTGCAATGTGATTATTTGAACAGCTGATTGACAGGAAAATAACTTTTTTAAACAGCTATTATTTTTAAAATAAGACAGTGGAGACTGTCAACCTGGACTACAAAGGAGACAGTTGAAGGGCAGTTAGTGAAGAGCTGGGCAGTTAGTTAAGAGTTGCAATAACCAAGAAAAAGGACTCACCAAAATTGTAAGTCTGCCTTTGCCTTGCTGTTATGTTTTAGATTAGATTAGGGACAGTATTCTGTAGTTAAATTAGGAAAGTTTAGTTATTTAGATAGAGTTTTTCTAGAATGATGGACTTCTATCCTACAGTTTAATTTTGCATTTCAAGTGACTGAATTCTGGTGTTTATTGAAAGTTATTGATTTACATTCTTGTAATCATTTTACTTATTATTATTAAATGTTTTTCATTACTTTACATTGTGGCTGGACAATCAGTTTATTCTTTAGAGTTTAGAGAAACCTGTCTGATACTCCCCAGCAGGTCACCTCAAATGCCTGGCTGTTTCTGGTCATAGCTATCATTTATTTTGATATTTAATATTTAATAACTGATCACCCTTTGAAGCACACGTAGACCTGTCTGACTCAGGTGGGAGTGTTTACCATTTGTATTGTAGAGGGGAGACAGCTGGAAATCTGTGGCAGGCTTCCCATAAGTGTTAAGAGTGTGTGAGATTTTAATTTATTTTGAGTGTGAGTGAGTCAGAGGTCTTAAACTGGAACACATTGCTCTGAAATGTATGATAAAGAATTACATTTGGGGTGGGCAGAGGTATACAGTCCAGTCCCAGGAAATTGAGCATGTTCCTGTTGTGCTCTTAAGAAAAATTGTGGAATTTTACTCTTGTGTGCTCTGGAGTTTTCCATGATGCTCCCACACTGGAGTCAGTGGTGAAGATTGAGGCTCCTTTATTACTGACCCGGGTTTTAAGTGGGGGCATCACATTATTGGTGGCAGTCTGGTGGGATATTAACTGGACATCACATTATTGGTGGCAATTTGGTGGGATATTAACCGGATGTCACATTAATCGCTAGCAGCGGTGGGATTTTTAATTTTATTTCAGTAGCCTGTGGGTCATTAAGGTGTGCACTCTTGACAGCTACAAGGTAAACATTCAGAATTTCAATCCACCACAGTTTTATTTATTTATTTTAGTTAGATAGTCAAGAATAGCAGGCAAAGATGCCAGCAGAAGATTTAGCAAGCTGTAGATCCAGTTGGCTAACGAGTGTGAAGCCAGATGATTGGTACATACCAACCTGACCAAGGAAGCAGTGATTTCAGCCATGGTTGCAGCCACAGCTCAGACCAGCTGTTCAGAGGATATCCAGTTTGGTGTTGGTGATGTGCAGCCTGCCAAGGACCTGAGAATCCCTCTGGCATTGGAGAGACTGCACCTGGAGGCCAAATATTTTGAACTGGAGTCAGCAGAGAGAAGACTGCACCTGGAAGCCCAATGACTGGATGCTTAGGAGTGAATGTGACATCTAGAGGCTGAGGTGAAACAGCGCCAATATGAACTGGAGACTAGACGGCTGGAGACTGAAGAAAGACTGAAGCGTTCAGAAGCATAGAACAAAGAGACAGCACCAGCATGAAATGGAGCTTCAAACCTTTCAAGAGGGTCATGGAGGTAATGGGAAAGGGAATAACTGGACCCCAAAAGCAGTAAAGGTCAGAAACTTTTTCCTCAGTACAGGGACGAGGATGACTTTGATAGTTTTATTCATATCTTTGAGATGGTATGTAGACAATATGATGCTGACAGTGAGTTCTGGGTTCAGCTCCTGACTCCCTTACTCCATGGTAAAGCTGTTCAGGCTGTAGCAAAGTTAAATTTAAATTATGTAGATTGTTTGAATTATGACAAAATTAAATGTTGTTTGCTTGACTGTTTCAAACTTAGACCTGAGGTATACAGAAAAAAGGTGTTGTGAACATAGACGCAAGGCAGATGAAAGTGTATGTGATTATATTGCTGACTTAAGTATTTACTTTCACAGATGGGTGAGTGGGTGTCAGGTCACCCCTTTTGAGGGACTGGCAGACCTTTTGCTGAGAGAACAAGCCCTCTGTACTTTGCCTGATGACATGAGAGTCTGGTTAGTAGACCATGAGTGTAACTCTACAGAGAAGTTGGGGAGAAAAGGTGATCTCAACTTGGGAAGCAGAGTACCACTGCATAAGAAAGGGATACCCAGTGCTGCACATGGACATAAGGGAGCCCATGGGGGCAGTCTATACTACTTCAACAGAGTACACCAGTAACAGAGGAAACTACTAATCCAAGTGCACGATTAGGGATTAGATGTTTCAAGTGTAACCAAAGGGGACACATAGCAGCCAAATGTTCATCGAGGCAAGATGAGAAAAAGAGGATATGGGAGCCAGTAAATGTGGATGACGAACTGCCAGTCTTTAATTGTTTAGAAACTACTGGGGTGCCAAATTATCACTAATATTTATATCCTGTTTTAGTAGATGGTAAATAGGTAAATGCTAAGAGGGACACAATTTCTGATGATAACCATTGAGAGGCCTGCAGTGGTTAGAGAAGAGCAGTACTTGCTTGGGCAATCCACTCTAGTGAGAGCATTGGGAAGGACCCTGTTGGAAATACCTCTGGCTAGGGTTCATCTTGACTGGGAGGGTAGAAGAGGAAGCAAACAAGTAGGTGTGTGAGGATATTCTTGCAGATGCCCTGATAGGGAATGATTTTGATGATGGAGTACCTTGTGTACATGGAGTGACATGCAGTCAGGCTTGGAGAAAGACATGTAGGTCTGATAGCCTGGGAAAGACCCAGAAAATTCTCATACTTGAAGTTGAGACTGGCGTGGTGGCTGTTTCAGAGAAGGTGCTATTTGGCAGCAGTAAGTCTGAATGTGAGCCACAATTTCTGGTGGGTACTGATGCTCCCTTGGACATGGTAACTACAAGGACAGAGGTGAGTGGTGGTACCCAGAGTGACAGCAAGGCACAGCTGTCAGAAGTGACTAGGCTTCATGCAGAAGGGGAGATGGGGAAGGTCACAAAGGTAGAGTTGAGACAGGCTGAATTTATGGATCCTAAGTTACAAAGCTCGAGGGAGGTTGCTAAGGAGACACCTGAAGCTTAAAGAAGAGGGGAGTCTGTATACTGGAACAAAAGTTTGTTGAACAGAGAGTGGACTCCTGGAGGTGGGCTAGAAGGTAAAGTAATACGGCAGTTGGTAGTGCCTAGAGCTTACCATCTGCCACTTTTAGTCATAGCACGACATTCCTTTTTCAGGTTATATGGGCATAAGACGTACTAAGAGACATAGTATGCAACATTTCTATTGGCCCAGAATTACAAGGGATGTGATAGGATATTGTAGGACTTGTGAACAGTGCCAAAAAGTTGGCAAAGTAGGGGAAAAGGCTAATGCTCTGTTAATGCCGTTGCTTATTATCAAAGAGCCATTTCAGACAGTTGCCCTGGATATTGTGCGGTCACTGAGTACTCCAAGTTCTACAGAAAAGAAATACATCTTGTTGGTGGTAGACTATGCTACCAGATATCCATGGCAAATGCTTTGCTAGACATCTTCAGCAGAGTAGGTTTTCCATGGAAAATATTGACTGACTGAAGTGCCAACTTTATGTCACATCTGCTGACTTGTCTGTGGAAGTGTTGTGGGGTGAAACATCTAAAGACTACCCCCTACCATCCACAAACTAATGGTCTTGTGGCGAGATTAAACTCTACATTGAAGACTATGCTGTGGGCATTTGCAGAACAGTTTAAAAGGGAGTGGGACAAGTATTTGCCCCATCTGTTATCTGTATACAGGGATATACCACAGGAATTTACAGGTTTTTCACCCTTTGAGTTGTTATATGGGCATGGGTGGGCTTTAGATGTACTTTGAGATGAATGGGAAAGTGAAAGCAAATCTCACAAGGAGTCTGTTGTGGCTTATGTTCTCAACTTTCGGACAAGATTTAAGGAGCTCATGGGTCTAGCTTAAGAGAACCTAGCAGTGGCTCAACAACAAAAGGTGTGACAGGAATGCTCGAGCTCAAGAGTATACTGATGGATAGAAGGTGATGGTACTTGTTCCTGTTAGACATAAGTTACAAGCAGCTTGGGAGGGACCCTTTCAGGTGGTGAGGAAAATCAGTGACATGAACTACATGATAAATTTTGTATGTAGGTGACAAGGGCACAAACTGTACCATGTGAATATGATGAAACCTTATCACGACATGGAGGCAGTAGTACTGAGCAATCGTAGTGGATGGCAGGAAGAGTCTGAAAGGGATATGGTAACCGATCTTTTGGGTGAGGGTAGGATTGACACCTTTATGGAAGAGATCACTATATTGCAACAGTTAACTCCTAATCAAGGCTGGGAAATGAAAACGGTATTGCAGGAATTTGGGAATATGTTCACAGGGAAACCTGGGTGTACTGACTTGGTGCTGTACCATGTGGACACAGGACCCCAAAAACCTATTAAGTAGGTTCCTTTTAGAGTACCTGAAAGAGTGAATCAGACCCTGAAAGAAGAAATAAAGGAAATGCTAAAACTGGGGGTAATTCAAAAGGCTAACAGTCCTTGGGCTTCCCCAGTAGTGCTAGTACCAAAGAAGGATGGTTGTGTAAGATTCTATGTAGACTATGGGAAATTAAATAGTTGCACAGTCACATGCATACCCCATGCCGAGAACAGATGAAACTCTAGAACAGCTGGATGGGACTAGGCATCTGACCACTACAGATGTGACTAAGGGATACTGGCAGGTACCCTTGACTTCTGCTGCTAGAGAAAGGTCAGCTTTTGTAACCTCTTACAAATTGTATGAATTTACCAGGATGCCTTTTGGAATGAAAAATGTTCCAGCAACTTTCCAGAGGCTATAGACCATATCTTGGTAGGAGCAGGGGAATATGCTCTAGCATACTTGGATGATATTGCATTTTACAGCCATTTCTGGCAGGAACATCTCTAACATGTTAGGGAGGTATTGGCTAGATTAAGTAGGGCAGGATTAACCATTAAACCCAGTAAGTGTTTAGTGGGTATGGCAGAGGTCACTTAGTTAGGGCAGAGACTGGGAAGTGGTAAAATTAGGCCAGAACCTATCAAAGTGAAACTGTTCAGGAGTGGCCAGTTCCTGTGACTAAGAAACAGGTGATAGCATTTCTAGGGACAGCAGGGTACTATAAGAAATTTGTGCCCAATTAAAGTCCCATAGCTGCAGCCCTTACTATCCTAACTAGGAAGAATAAACCAGACAAGGTAGTGTGGGCCACAGATTGTGAACAGACATTCCAAAAACTTAAAGAGATTGTGGGAGGGCCCCTTGTGTTAGGCAGCCCAGATTACAATAAATAATTTATTGTACATACAGATGCTTCAAATTATGTGGTGGGGGCTGTACTTAGCCACGTTTCTGCAGAAGGAGAAGAGCACTCAGTGGTATATCTGAGCTGTAGACTTCAACCTAGAAAAGAGTGTTATGCAGACATGGCGAAAGAATGTTTGGCCATAGTGTGGGAATTGCAAAAGCTGCAGCTCTAACTTTGTGGGACAAAATTCACTGTACTCTCAGATCATAACCCTTTAACATGGCTTAATAGGATCAGTAAGCAAAATGCCAAGTTACTGAGGTGGAGTCTAGGATTGCAAGCATATATGGCCATACAACATTGCAGTGGGGTTAATAATGCTAATGTGGATGGATTGTCCAGGAGAGGAGTGGGTTAATATTCCCATTTTTCTCAAGTGTCTGTTTTCAGGGGTCACTTGAAAATCGTTCTTGACTCATAAGGGGGAGAAATATGAAGAAAATGAAAACACTGTCCTCTGTGTTAGCACGTCTGGCAGGAGATTTGTGTATATTCTCAGATTAACTTGTATTGTATATCAGCATGTCTAATATTGAAAATGTAAATACATTTTTAAAATGTTGAGTATTTCCCTGTTTATACAAAATGTTTAAAGAATCTGCCAGTGTTTCGATACATTCCTAACTGCACATGTTTGTGAGGGAGATTCTAAAGTACAAACTGTCAGTGGAGATTCAGCTGATCAGTAGGTGATGTAATTAGAATGTTCCTGGTTGCTATGTGATTATTTGAACAACTGACTGACAGGAAAAAGAATCTTTTCAAACAGCTGCCTGTTATTTTTTAAATAAGACAGTTGAGACTGTTAACCTGGGCTATAAGAGAGATTGCTGATGTTAGTTGAAGGGCAGTTAGTAAAGACCTGGGCAGTTAGTTAGGAGTTGCAGTCAGTTACAGTGTTATGCCTGTGCAGTGGATACCCCAAAATAAGAACTCACCAAAACTGTAAGCCTGCATTTACCTTGCTGCTATGTTTTAGATTAGATCAGGGACAGTATGATGTAGTTAGATTAGGAAAGTTTAGTTATTTAGATTGAGTTTTTTTCTAGAATTATATACTTCTATCCTACAGTTTAATTTTACATTTCTGGTGATTGAATTCTGGTGTTTATTGAAATATATTGATTTACATTCTTGTAATCATTTTACTTATTATTATATGTTTTTCATTACTATACATTGTAGCTGGACAATCAGTGTCTTGTTTAGAGAGTGCTTATACCTATTTGATACTTCCCAGGTCACCTCAAATGCCTGACTGCTTCTGGTCATAGCTATCATTTATTTTGACATTTAATGTTTAATAACTGATCACCCTTTGAAGGGCATGTGGACCTGTCTGACTCTGGTGGCAAAGTTTACTATTTGTATTGGGGAGGGGACACAGTAGGAAATCTGTGTCAGGCTTCCCAAAAGTGTTAGAGTGTGTGAGATTTGAACTTATTCTGAGTGTGAGTCAGAGGTCTTAAACTGGAACACACTGCTCTGAAGTATATGATAAGGGATTATATTTGGGGTGGACAGAGGTTATATAGTCCAGTCCCAGGAAATTGAGCATGTTCCTGTTGTGCTCTTACGGGCAATTGTGGAATTTTCTCTTGAGTGCTCTGGTGTTTTCCATGATACTCCCACACTGTAGTCAGTGGTGAGGATTAAGGCTCCTTAACTACTGACCCGGGTTTTAAGTGGAGGCCATTACATTATTGGTGGCAGTCTGGTGGGATATTAACTGGACAACACATTACCGGGGATTGTCTGGTGGGATATTAACTGGATCTCACAGCACCCTTGCCAAATTACCTCAGATCTCATTTGCCACTTTTGCAAAGAAGTGGTTCACCAGTAGTTTTCAGGCAGTTAAGTGTTATTTTGTATATATTCCTTTCAAAAAGTTCTAAGAATTATTTAAACAGCTTCTCCTTTTGTTCATTTATCTAACCCTTATCTACTGACTATCTAACTTCTACCTTGAACTTCCATTTTTACTGACTTTTCACCCTTCTGTTTCTTCTTAGGAAAGTACCAAGTGATACTATTGTTAACACTCTTCTTTTTACACCTTGTGTGTAGTCTGTTTTACCATTGTTGGTAACTTCTTTTCTTACTATCCCTTCAAAAAATAAATAAATAAACTAGTTGTAGTTCTCTCTCTTTATAACTTCTCTCTCCCTTTTTTACTGGAGACAGCTGAAAAGAGAAAAATAAGCCAGCTGGCTTCAAAAAATGTGCCAAATGTGGGCACAAAGTACCAGTTAGTGATTATCGTACTCTCTGTGTTTATTGTCTCAGTCCTATGCATCTTCAGGAGGGCTGTGCAATTTGTCACTCATTCAACCACAGGGCCTTGGTTGAACAAAAAATAAATAAATTAATACTTACAGGTTTACTGGCTTCCCCCTTTGATGAGGCAATTTCTGGAGCTTCTCCTGTAGAAAAATAAAAAAAATGGCAAACCTGGACAAGCTAGCCTTGCATCTTCTTCTTCCTCGACAGTGTCAGATAAAGGAAGGGAAAAAGCCTGCTTCAGTTCTGACCTCTGTGTTGGATCAGACTGCTAAAAATGTCTAAGATGTCAGATCAGACTCCTTTGTCAAATCTGAATGCCAAAAAACATAGAGAGACCTTCAGATCCATCTATTTCCTCAGATCCTACATGCCTTAAGAAAAAGGACTCCTTGGAGCCGATAGTCTTAGACCTGACAGAAACATTATCTCCAGCTCCACAATACCTTCTGAGGACCCAATATTCCCCTTAAATTGATCCAGTCCCATTCAGAGTCCCTTTGCCATTTTTGGGGAGACCGAAGTCACCCTCAACAGTGTCCACTCGCTCTTCTAGGTACCTCACAGAGGAAGACGTTGAAAGACAGGGTATGACAGGAGTTCCCTC